>NC_143013.1:222870606-223061896 GCF_055824585.1 Amblyomma mixtum | reverse complement strand
GTACGCCCCTGAAGCCTGCTCTGTGGCAGACAGCCCACCTGCCCACTGGGTCCAGGTGTAGACGTAGACCTGGCAGGCCTTCACCTGGATGAATGCCTTTATCCAGGTCTTTACCCAAAGGCCTTTAGGGTAGTTCCCTTATGGTAAAGGCCTTCCGGGTAAATTCCTTTGGAGCAAATGCCTTTACGGTAAAGGCCTTTAGGTCAAATGCCTTTAGCACGCAAGGACTGTAAGTGCACGATATTCCGCGCTTTGCCATGCTGAACCACCTACTATTTTTTTTCCTGAGTTTTGTGGTATGTGTTTGTTTTTCTGGTTCGTGCCTTGCACGGCAACGCCCATTGCGTAGTCCGCGATTCGTTACCTTTCGGCGCGTGTGAACCCGTTCTTTGTTTTGTGTGCGGGAGCGTCGCCGTGTTGTGGCTGCTTCCTGAGGGAACCTCTGCTGTGGCCCCGGACTGCGCAGAGTGCTTTTTGGGCGCGGTGACTGCAGTCCTCATCGGCTATAGCATAGTCCTGTTGAAATCAACGCTTGTCTCAGACCACGCTCATCGATCTCACGTGCAGTTAGTTGGGCCGAAAAAAAAAAGGAAGCTAATTGAAAACAGTGCGCCGCATATACGCACATGTCCGGTCGTCCGGCCGCAATGCGGCGGCCACTTGCAGGTGGGAGCGACTTGTTTTTTTGTTGTTGTTGTTGTTTTTTGTGCAACGGGACGATTTGCCCGGACTTTAGCTGACGAAAGCATTGATTTTCAAGAATAGAGTCGTCTAATCTGCTTATCTCGACCGGGAAACGGGAAAATATAAGGTGGTGTGTATGAGTAGCAGGGAAAATTGAGTGTGGAGAAATTGGCGGGGCCAATTCACACGTGACGCAGAAAAAAACAAACTAGGAAGTGCTCGAGGCATGACATTAAGGCGTGCCGTTTTTTTCTTTTTTCCGATCTGAGGCCCACGGTATAAAGAATGCGATTTATCAAGGACTGTTGAAGGATTGCCTGCTTGCGTGAAGTACCTCTTTGGGGCAGGGAAAAACGTTTCTTCCAGTCTCTGCGCACTAATACAGGTGTTCAAGTAAAGCGAATCTTAAAAATATTGTTGTTTTTTTTTTCCTGAGAATCAAGCTCAGTATTTGTTGTTTCACTGTGAACTCGGGTGGTGTGCCTCTTCAGACAACTAATCTAAAAAGACAGAACACCCGAAACTACCGGTACCGCAGCGGTGGCCTAGTCGTTTGAGCATCCGCCCCGCATGCGGTAGGTGCGGGGTTCGACCCCCAGTGCCGCCGTGTACCCACCGGGGGTACAATGGGTACAAGCCTTCCCCTGCCCTGGTGCTGTGCTTACTGGGTGTGAAACGCTTGGAAATGGCTCTTTTACCTCGCTTTGAGTGCAGCGAAAACATCATGTACCATGGCGCTCTTTGGCCAAAGATGCCCTTGGGTCATAAAAATTCATCATTATGGGACAACCAATACATTGCCCTTTTATTAATTTTTTTTTTTTTTTTCCTTTTGAGAAAATGGTTAGAGAGGCCTTGTAGGGGCGCCCTCCATCACTTCACCACGGAAGCGCTGAGCTCAGCGTACGTAATTTTCCTTGTTATTATCGTGCATTGTTTTTGCTTTTTCGCATGTAAAGATGCATGGCGCGTTTCCTGAACCCTCCGGAGTCTGAAATCTTCCTGGCGCGCCGCTTCGTCCTTGCGAGCCCTGGCTGTCAGAAACTGGCAGAGCGTCTGAAGAAGCACGGAAAAAAACTTTCCGGTCTCCGACGCTGCGAAGAAGCGAACTCGATTGCTGCGCCCCAACCAGCGCCACCGCACAGACTATACTCCGTTTCATACATAGCAGGCAACGCTGTGGAGGTTGCTGAAGTAGTGCGTCCGCGAAATCATATTACTCCGCCACGTATCATTCGTTCTTCTCAAAACTCAGGTCATTGTTTGGACGAATACAAAGAGCGTTATAAAACGATGTAGTAGCATTGAAAATCACGGTCGGAGCTGTGAGGCGCTCAGTGTTCGGGCTCTCTGGCCATAATTTTCACGGAGTGTGAACTACTTTTTGGGGCGCGGATTTAGTAGAAGCGATTCACCCTACCAACCGCGTACCATACCGCCACGTGTACTTTTTGCTTCTCGAAATCTTGATGAGTCGCAGGACGAAAATGTGGCAAGAGGTAAAACGAAGTCCAGGCGGTGTCACTCACGGCACTTAAGATTTGTCGCAATGAAATATGCTTGTGTTTGCTTTGGTTGTGTGGCGAACTACTTTTTGCGTGCGGACTTAGCCTGCGCGAACAAGCGCGGTAGGTTTGGCAGCGTTGCCTGCTATGTATGAAACGGAGTATAGCGTTTTTCGAAGGCATCGTGACGAAGCAGCCGTAGCAGAAAAAGAGGATACGGCGACAGAATGTAAACGTGAATTATATTCGCGAGTCTGGAAGGACACAACACACACACACATTTGGACCTCACTGACTGTGATAATGCGCCCAAGGGGGTTAAAAACGGATATGCACATGGCACCGTCCGAAAGCTTTGGCCTGTTCCCGCTTCCTGAGTGCGATATGTAGCTGTAGTTTCGTAATTGTAGTTTTAAAGGTATGGCAGCCGGCGAAGTTGATAAGAATGTGCTGATAAATAACCTCATCATGCTATTTATCATCATCGTCGCCCCAACTGTCATCGACCCTATCTATTTCCTTTCCACTGCTCGTTGCATTGTCCTCAATTTAAGTTGAACCGTTGTCGTTAGCCTCCTCTTTTCTTCCCCATAAGTGAACACTGGCTAGATGCAACTTGTGTGCTTTCCTCTTGAGTGTTATTGTAAGGGGCTATTTATGACTTGAGAGTACCTGTCAAATAGGCTTCACCCCGTTATACTCCTAGATATATTTGGCTGTCGGAGTCAACGCACCTAGCGAAAGAGGCGTGAAAAACATAATAAGTCGGGAACATCGCTTAATTGGTCTTTTCAGCCGTCGTTCAAGACGAAATGTGGGATCATATTCATTATCGTTATACTGGATCGTGGAAGCGGCAATACGTGCGCGTCGAGTTAAACTTGATGTTGATCCGTTGCTCCCGGTCATGTTTGCCCGTTGCTAACCTTGGCTCGCGCTCTGCTGAAACGTGATCTTCGCGAGTTTCGGGATTTCCGCGGCTTCCTTTCTTTTGATTTCTTTTTGTTTCGGCATCAAAACTCGGAACTGTTGTACAGCCACGACCGCTGCACGTGCTTCGTTGGTTTCAGGTCGGCGACTTACGCGAGCACCGCCGGCCCAGCCCGTTACGCAAGAGTGCTGAAGTCCGTGGCTCTATAGTTCCTGTCCCCACTTCTCGCGAGTTGGCTACAGTCATTTTTCTTTGTTTCTTTTTTCTAACGAGCTTTTTTGTGGCTGTGCTCGACTCGAAATTGTCGACGCCGCATCCCCTGTTCTCTCGACCGGCGCTCCTGCGAAGCTATCGTGTAACGCGTGGCACTTAGACGGTCGCCTTTCGTAACGAAGCGGGCAGCCGTCGTGCTGCCTGCCGCCTGCTGACGGGTGTTGTTAACCGAGTGCTGACAGCTACGCCGCGAGGTATCGCCTCGGCGTATGCGGGCTGGAGAGGAAAGGGAGGGGGGGCTTCACCTCAAAACTGCTCATACGCCCGTTGTTTCGTTACAGAGTAAAATAGAGAGAGAGGGAAGAGACAGGTGAAAGACAGGGATGCAAAGCAGCGGTGACGTCTTTTTTCGCTTACACGCAACACCGCCCGCGTGCGCCCGAGGCATCGAAGGATGGGACTCGCGAAATTCCTGCCCCCGCGGGGGGTTTGCGCGGCGCCTGGCCCACTGGGCAACCTCTCGGAGAGGCGTCTGGAGCGCGCGCTCGTGCTGTTCGGTGTGGTGTACGGTGCGAATGCCTTGTCTGGCGTCGGAGCGGTGACGGGTGCCCGCGGCGTCACCGATCGCCACTCGATCGTCGCTGTCGTTGTCTTCGCCAGGAGCGCGGCAGGGGTGAAAAGTCGTCCCCCCCCCCCCCCCTTTTTTTATTGTTTCTTCCTTCCCTCCTTTCCTTTGTCTCTTCTGCGGCGTTCTAGGCATTCTGCGACCAACAGCCAGCCCTGCGTATTATCCTTCTTCGGCCGTGCGTCTTCGGGGTGGCGACGGCGTTGGGATAATCATGTTCACGGGTTCGGTATTGGCCGTGCTTGACAGCCTGGTCTGTCTGGTTATGGCGTCCAGGTGAAGATGTCCCGTTTAGCGAAGGGCACGCGGGGAATGGGGAGGGGGGGGGGGGGGATCTGTCGCGCAGACATGTTGCAAATGGTTTTGTTTTCCTTTGTGCGCATCTGTTCTGGAAATAACTGCTCCGTGTGGTATCTATACAAGGCGCCCCAAATATTTTCTTTGTATTTCGCCCTTTTTGGCTTTCCGGGGCCAAATGCATTTCCAGTATTGTGTAAATAGAGCTTCTGGCAAGGCGGTCACCATTCGCGGACCGTTCTTATCTTTTAGTAGCCTAATTGCCAGTATACGGCCCCCAGCTGACTCCCTGAAGCCATCCTAGTAAGCTTTCACTGTGGCGCACGGGTTCAGTGAAGCGTATACACTCTGAACACAGGTACGGCTAAATGGGAGTGAAAATGAAGTACGCTGACCTCTACCGCACTTCCTTTTGTAGGCAGGGTACGCTGCCCAAGTTCCAGAGTAGTTTAGATCACTAAATATTCGAAATTCTTACTCTGGGTAACGATGGTATATTCCCACTGCGAAGCACATCAACTTGACGCGGTTAGCAACGGGAGGAGCCTTTTAAACGCAGCACCGGTGATTCCGAGGTCAGCAAATAAAAGAGATTGAAACCTCGGTTATAATCTTCGTAACTACCAGAACTTCGCATGTTTTGAAGAAGGAATTTGCCGTTGCCAACCGAAATTATTCCGCATTTGTGATGACGGAAATCTATCCCCGGGCTTCGGCAGTATACTATGCCCCAATGCCCCGAGAAGGGAGTGTGCCTGAGTACCGTTTACTCCCTTTTCACCCCTTTCGTGTTTAGAGTGTAATACGGTGTTGTAAGTCTGGCGTCTGTTTTGCAACGCCGCTTGCATGTGGGACTGTGTGCGTGGTAAAGGACGACGTCGTTTTTGGTGTAGTATGTCGCCACAAGAAACTCCGCGTTCACATGCCGGCCATGAGAACATCATCCGGGTAAAGTTAATACAGGCGCGCCGGCGAATGGGGTCGCGCTTGAGAATGCTCTGCCATCTGTAGTCGTGTGATAAGGGCAGGCAGCGCAGGGGCAGGGACATGTGTCGCAATGAAGCTGTCGGTGAAGGAACTAACGCTTACAGCTGCGCCGTCGTGAAATTCCGTGCCTTCGGCCCTTACATAGTGGCAGCATTGACTGCGTAGCCATCAATACATTCGTGTGGGCTAGTCGGTTAAGAATCATTGTGAGAGGCAGCGCAAAGCAAACCAGGACGAAAGGGAAGACACGTATACCACAGGACGAGCGCTCGTCCTGTGGTGCATGTGTCTTCCCTTTCGTCCTGGTTTCCTTTGCGCTGCCTCTTACAATTAACTGCGTCCCTTCGTTCCACAATGCAGACGACAGGTTTTCGCGCTACCCTCAGCGTTTGTGACGACACTGTGACGTCACAGCATCGCCTGTGAAGGCGTGCTCCGTCCGTCGCTGGAACGAATGCCAGTTGACTATAGGCAGCGAGGCAACGCAGCAGTGTTGTTTCTTTTCTTCTCTTTTTTCATTTTTTTTATGGCGAGGTGGTGTTATAGAGCGACTCTCCGACAGTAGCCAATCGCTCCTCGAAGAGACGCAGGAAAAAAAAAATCTTTTGTTCCCAAGCAGGATTCGAACCAAGCCGGCGCCGTTCCCCGATGCCTCAGACGACTGGGCCATCGCCGCAGCCCCAGACGAGCGGGTTCCTGCGCTCCTGTCCTGAGAAAGAGCAGGCGCGAAAACGTATAAAGCTGGCAGTATGAAAACGTATTAATATTGTAAGGACTTGAGCTCATTTCGGGAAATTATTGTGTACACGTTAGAAATAAAACACCAATACTGCATGTGCACGAACGATTCATTTTTAAACATCAGTTGTGCAATCACGAGATGCACTCAAGTAGTATAAACCGACACCAACTTTAGTTTCTAGACCCTAGCCAGCAGCGAAAGCGTGAATGACGACTTAGTCCCAGCTGTGCCTAAAGCTGAGCACGAACGTGATAGACGTGGCCAAACTTAGCTCCGGCTGCAACTTCCCGCTTAATTATTCGCTTCAAACGAACAAACTTAAAGGGACACTGAGGAGAGCACTATTAATATATTTTTTATAGCGAAATCCGATAATTCGGCATGTCATGGCTTTGTTGCCACTTGGCCGGCAGCGAAAAATTCATTTATTTCTAAGAAATTTGGATTCGAAGTTGAAAAGGTTTTTCCCGCCGCTGTGATTCAAACTTGGGATTCGGCTATGACGACAGAGGACTAAGTGACGTGAAACATGACGTGATGCAGACTCCGTGATTTCTGGCTGCCAGCAGTGCGGCCTAGCAGCAGCCGAAAAGAAAGCTACCGCCGGCCGCACGTTGAAGGCATCTATCGGCTATTGCGGCCGTCGCTACAGTCGCTTCGCTTACGTTTGCACCGGCGTTTTGCGAGCGTTACGATGGATCTCGTTCTCGAAGTCGTCAACGAAGTTCTCGCAAATATACACCTTTAGCATACCGTGTACCTTGATACCGCTAGCGGAATACCGGGAGCCCGCCTAACGCCGGCGAGCAGGCGCTGATTGGTCCCGATGCTTCAGGCGAGCGCGTAGCTGCCCGGCACGTGGCGCCATCTGGCGACGTCAAGGAGATTTGCGCATGCATTGGCTGCGCCTCAGTGATTTGTGCTTCTCGTGTCCTAGCGTTGCTAGAACCATTGGTTCCAGCAACACTGTTTTGTTATATGACGTCATGACGCTTGTACTTGCGAGTTTGGCCTGTGGCGGCGATACCTGTATTTTGGTTCTTGCTCTTTTCTACGTTACAAGAGCTTTGTTGTCAGTATGAGTGGCGTTTTTGTAATAAGGAGCTGGTATTCTGTCGATACAAGCCAACTTCAATTTCTCCTCAGTGTCCCTTTAACCATTGCAACAGTTTTCCTGGAGTGCGTCCCGTAAACTTTTTGGCCATGGCTGTAAACGTGTGGTAAACGCGCGATGCATGTGACCTCTACTGCACCAACACTTTCGTAAAGCTCGGTCCGCGGTTAGGTTGAATCTGCCAGCGGCCCCGTCTTTTGTTGTACACATTCCAATGAGCTCCGTTCTGGAGCGCTAGTTCTCCGAAGGCGGAGGCCTGCGTTGCGTTCCCAGCTTTCGAGGAACGCTTCCACACACGTCGTGGCCGACGATGTTGTTTCGGCGTCGTCGTCAGTCGTCGTGGCGCGCTTGATTTATCGCTTCCACCGGGCGCGCGATCAGCGGCCGCGATAAAGAGAGGAACCGTCGAGCCACTTGAGAAAGAGAGAGAGAATAGCCCGTAACGCCACGCACACGCACGCACACAAGCGCTGCGTCGTTCGTCAAACTCATTCGCGCCTGCACATTGATCTTCCCGCGCCTTTTCTTTCTTTCTAATTTTGTTCTTCATTTCGTCGCGCGTAAGTTCTTCCTTTACGGTGGTGGGCCGGTGCGTGGGATGCGCACGCGGGGCTCAGTTGCCTGCCTCGCAACCCAGGCCGGCCTCTGGGGCGAGCGGATTCACGGGAGATGCTCTCTCTTGATCCGGGGCGTTACTGGAGGCAGCGCTGTACCCCTCTTTCTCTCCTTCCCCCGTAGCCGCCCCTCCTGCCGGTGGGACGGGCCGTACCTCCCCTCTTGAGCCGCCAAGATCCGTATTGTTTCTGCGCGCGCACGTGTAGTTAGTTGCATCGGAACGCAAGCGCGCTTTGCGAGTGTTTGTTGCCTGTATCGTGTGCGTAGACCGTAACACACACGCGCTTGCGCGCTCGTTCTATGTGCGTTGCTGGTGTGCGCAACAGGCGTTCCTGCGTGTGCTTGTGTTACGCCCGCGTGTGTTAACGAACACGCTGCTCGCACACGTGGCGGGTAGAACGAGAGAGAGAGAGATAGCAGCGTGTGTGCGCACATACACACGCTACAAGGCCCCTCGAAGATTGTTTTCGCCGCCGACTCTGGTACCGGGCGCCCCTCCCCCTGTTCTTGCCATTGCGAAAGTTCCGTTTGACCCGTGTTGACCCGCCGCGGGACCCCCCCTCAGGCACAGGTGCGCCCTGTGTCGGGTGGGATGCTGCAGCCGCGCCGGTGGGCGTTGCGCGGGGCCCGCGGGCGTCACCGACGTCATTCGCGTCGTCCGGGTTGCGTGGCTGGCGTGCGCATTCCTTCCCGGTTGTCTCGCGTGGTACGCGCCACTACTCTCGAGCGCATTCATGAAACACCTCACGTGGTCACGGTGCTTGCTTTGAGGTAAGGTATAGCCAGCCGTCCGGTCATTGTTGAGGTAGGGCGCTTCGTCGCCCGACCCTTCAGCCGGTTCTCCGTCGCTCTATAGGGTGTATGCACGAAAGCCGGCGGCGCGGTGCATTGTGGGTGAGCGGCCATCTTTTAGTACTCCTTAGCAGACGCCAGCCACAGTCGCTGCCGCCGCTACGACGCGAAGCGTGTATCGCGGGTCACCATGGTTTACTGCGCCGTTGTGGGGTGCTCGAGCCGCACCCAGACCAAGGCCAAGAAGCTCAAGACGAATGAGAAGGACTGTGGGTTTTTCAAGATCCCGAAAGTGCGCAGTCGAGAATGCGAAAAAACAAAGGAGCTGTGCAAGCGGAGGCGTCGTGAATGGATCGCGCGCATCAACAGGCGCGGAATAGACGACAACCCGGATAAATACTGGGTTTGTTCGCGGCACTTCTTGTCAGGTACGTGATTCTGCATAACCATTAAAAGAACGTTTCTGGCGTAATGTTGTAGCACCTAGCTAGCCTTTTGATTTTGCCAGTGTTTACAGAAGCTTGGCACTTCTAGCGATCAGCGCTAACAGCGCTCCATGCAACTACGTTTGCCTCTATTTAAATAAAGTATGGTTGGCCTCGGGTATCATGCATACTTCGTTTCAGTGAATGTTGGCGCTTTTTTGCTGGTTTGTTTCAGGTCGGCCGTCGGACCTCTTCGACGACTGCAACCCCGACTGGGCCCCATCACAGTGTTTAGGTTATGGGACCATTTCGGCGAACAACGAGCGATATAACCGCCAAAACGCACGCGCGCAACGCCGATCATTTGCTCCCGGTAAGGACAAACCACCGTCCCTTTCCTTTGTCATGATGCTGTGGAAGTAGCATTGCTACAGGTGTCTTTCATCACAGATGCTTCCAAAGGTGCAGACAGCCCTGCACATGAGCTTGATGCAGGAGCTACCAATGGAATTTCCATGGACATGGAAAGCTCTCCACATGTGAATGAAGCTGAGCCTGACAAGAGTGTGGAGCCACGAATTGGTATGTAAAGCTGTTTATTTGGACCAGCCTGACAAGCCTGATTTTTCTGGCTATTTAGTGCCATTTTGTTTTGAGATGATTCTGTGGCAGCCTTCCATTATTATTCATCACTTGGAAAGGCTGCACATGCCACATGGTCAGATATGTGTTATTGTAGGTCAGGAAACTTATTTCCCGCACTTTTTTCTTTTCTTGCAGATGCTGCTAGCCAGACAGATATGGCAACAACAGATGTCGCCGAACTAGAGGACAAACTCTCAACCTGTCAACGACAACTGGATGAATGCCAGGGAGCTCTTCGGTCACAGACTTTCACTGAGGAAGGTCTTGAGGGAAACGACGGGAAGGTTGCCTTCTACACCGGACTTCCTACATTTGTAATGTTGCTTCGTGTATTTGATCTTTTGAAAGGCCACATTTCATTCTCTAGGAAGCACTCACTGACCCAGTTCCAAGAAATGGTGTTATTTCTAATGCGAATGCGGCTAGGCTGCCCATTCCAGGATCTTGCCTATCGCTTTGTCATCGCACAGTCGACAGCTTCAAGAATTTTTGAGAGGTGGTTGGATGTATGTTTTGACAGACTTGGACCACTGGTGCGTTGGCCAGAAAAGGAAGAAATCATGAAAACAATGCCAATGGCCTTTGTGGAGAACTTTGGCCTGAAAGTACGCGTGATATTGGACTGCTTTGAAGTGTTCATTGATCGACCAAGCTCGTACCTGCCTCGAGCAGAGACATGGTCGGCATACAAACACAATAATACCGTGAAATTTCTGTTAGGGATATGTCCACAGGGTTCAGTTACGTTTCTGTCACAGGCATTTGGTGGTCGAGCCAGTGACAAAGCCATAACAGAGGAATGTGGGGTACTGAACCTGCTTGAATACGGGGATGTTGTGCTAGCCGACAGGGGTTTCCTGATAGCGGAAAGTGTGGGTTTGTGCCATGCATCACTGGCTATACCTGCTTTCACTAAAGGAAAAAGACAGTTGAGTAGCAGTGACATTGAGCGGACAAGAGAGATAGCAAATGTAAGAATTCACGTGGAGAGAGTGATAGGAATGGTGAGAAACAAGTTCACCATATTGAAAGGGAGCCTTCCTGTTGAAGCCCTGAAAGCAAATGAGCACGGGGAATGCCAAATAGACAAAATTGCTCGTGTTTGTTGTGCCCTTACAAATCTTTGCAACTCTGTAGTGCCATTTGATTAAAGGGTGGCTATGCTCCTGCAGGCTACGTTGCTGTACTGTCTAACCTCAGAAGTCAAAGATGGTCCTGGCAAAGAATGTGCGACTTATATCTGACACAGTTGCCAAAAATAGGTTTCTAAAATCCAAAACAGTCGTCTTTAGTCAGTTTACATGACAAAAATAAGGTGCATGCAGTTTGTCGTAGGTAGAGATCAAACTTGTAAAACCTGGATGGGGAAGTTGCGCACACAGAAACTTCTGTACTCAGGTCTAATGTGTTTTTGACTTAGCTGTGGCAATTCCCTAGAAAGAGGGTATGGGCCAGCATCGCTCGATGTTGCACTGAACTAAAAGTACTGCCAAATACGACCAGTTCATTTGCACGTATTTATTGTAGTAGTAGTTTAATAAATAAAAATAAAAAGGAAGAAAAGGTTTTTGCTTGCCCCAGCATCTGCCATCGGTACTGAAGCACCTGAGCTGGGGCAGCGGAAATAAAGGATAGCAGGCAGAATGGAGAAATGAAATGAAAGAGGTTACGGGACAGGAAAAGAGGATAGGGGGAGAGGTAATATACACAAATACTATATACATAATAAGAAATATGGACAGGATTATTGAGATGCATAATTTGTATATACACATTGCACTTCCCAAAGGTGAGGCAGGCCTCACTGCTTGCAAAACTGACAAAACCATTGGTCAGCCTTTGGTGCTCTTGTAATACCTATGCACTTAAAATGGAACCACGTAATGGGGCAGTTCGAGCCATCACAGGCAATCATTTTGCCTTTCTCAGGTCCCTTGCATATGCAGTACTCCGTACTATCAGTGCCTTGAGTCCTCTTCGACAGGTTTTGGGTTTGTGTGGCCTGAGGCATGTCAGCAGTTGAGGCTGCAGCGGACTGATCCAGTTTGTCCTGAGGCATGTTAGCAGTTGAGGCTGCAGCAGACTGACCCAGTGTCGGAGGTCGATTTTCCTCTTGCCTTGTATACCAACGCCCTACCAGCTCAAGCAGAAGCACCTTGCAGAAAAATTTCTCTGCTGTTGCCAATAAAGGTACAACAAAAGAAAAATCCGCCTTCACCCTTTGCACGCTCATTTCATTCTTGTTCCACAACACAAAGTCACAGTAAGTTCTCTGCCACACAAACATCTGGAGCTGAACTTGGTAATGGTACCGGTGATTACTTTTCAGCTGAAGTGCACCATCACATTGGACGACACAGCTGTTTGCATCCCACAGGAGGTCATTTAAGTTCCCATCCCTGACTTTCCAGGGACACTTCACTTCAACTAGGCCCTCACCACAGCATGCACATTCTACCAGCATGTCAGGAGTGGCACCAAGGTAAATGTGGTCTTGTGAAACTAGCAGCCCTGCCTCCTTAAACTGTACTTGCTGGTGAAACTGTGCGGCAGTCAGTTTGTACTCTCCGAGTGCATTTGATTCATTTTGCCGGCCATACCTAAGAGCAGGTGATGACGCCTTGTTTTCATGTGGGTAGCAAATGCGCTTCAGTAAGCTGATTGAAGGCACCTCCAGTCTTGTATGACAGACGTCGTACAATGTTGATGCTGTGATACGGCCAGCCCTGTATGCAAACCACCGAGGACTCATCGACTGTTGCCTAGTCCTTGCCTCTATGCTGCTGACTGCATCATTACTAATCTGCAGCTTGCTGTAAACATCACTGCAGTGTTGTAATAGCTGGTCGTATGACAAGCTCTGTGCACTGCGGGCGTACAGTCGACGCAGGTCTGCACCACTGCAGGCTCTTGCCGCAGGCACATACATGTCACTGTACATAGGGTCCGTGGTAGTCACAACTGGCCGATGTCCGGACTTTAAAAGATCGTCGAAGAAGCCGTTCCACTCTTCTTTGGTTGGAGCAGAGGCCCTAGTACGCGCGGTCACACTGGGCGCACAAACTGAGGTGCCTTCACAGTCAAGCCGACGTTTCTTCAGCGCACTAGACGCGAAATCCATGGCCGCAATGGGCCGCACTTGCACTTTTCGCACGTGGGCTGGAAGCCAGGCATTCGCGCTGTCGGTGCAAGAACGCTCTTGCCGCGCACGCACACCGTACTCTATGAAGAAAAGAACGGCGGCAACATGAGCGCAGGCCTCGCCGTTCCCTGCCATGCAAGTGCAGTGCGCAGCGTTTATGTCGCCGTCGCTCTTGGCCAGCACCCACACTGTAAGCGGAGCCTGGTTGAGGCTCTGCGAGTGGTTTACCTGCGAATAAAAGGCGCAATCAGCACATGTTATTGATGCAAAAGAAGCCGCCTTCTTACCTTTGTTATCATGATTACGGTATCGGCCGACACCACCTTCACAGACGGCTCGTGCACCCAGCCGCTCGTCACAAAATTATGGGCCTCCAGTGCCTTCCGCGACTTCAGTTGTTTACGCGTCGTGAAGCTGGTCCTCAGAACCAAGAATTCGTAGATGTCTGAACCATCCACGCATGGCCACAAGTCAATGTCTTTGACGCAGTCGCTCGCAGGCATCGTGAATGGGTCCATGCCGATCGCTTTTGTCTTGTCCTCGTAACGTTGTCTGTCAACTTCGGATAACGTTGCTGCATAATCTTCAAGAACTGAAGCCATTGTCTTGGCGAACAGGCAACTTGTAGCGCGTCACTGGAGCGGTTATCACATTTATACGCGCACCGTGGCAGCGTGCTGCAGTAGCGGGTGCGGAGACTGCAGCGGGCGTCTGCTAAGGAGTACTAAAAGATGGCCGCTCACCCACAATGCACCGCGCCGCCGGCTTTCGTGCATACACCCTATAGGGCCTTCAAACTAGGATCACCGCTTATTGGGAACTTGGGATTACACGAATGTCCAACAAGTCCCGGCTGTAACTCGTGTTGTGCCGTCGCCGTGAAGCAAAACGTTTTGGTGGCTACTGTAGAGGTGGCCGAAGAGCATGCCAGTGCTGCCTGGCGGAGCGTGCTTGAACCTCAAATGACATCTGGGCCGGGGATTTGTGGGCGCACTTGACCCTGCCTGAACTTTCCACCCTGTGGTCCCATGGTCCAGGCGAACCTAACAGTGGCTCCACTAACGCGGAAATAAGCGTGGGTTGTTGTCGAGGTGTATCGTTTTCACTCGCTCACACCTGTAGAGGGCCAGGAGTGTCTCCTATCTTTACTTGCCGCCTGTATACTGGTCATAAGGGTTTCAAACCAACGGCCCACCACTACCTCGTAGTTCGACCCGACTGCGCTGAAGCAGGGCAGATATTTATGGTGGGGGATGGAGGACAATAAAAAACGTTTTTATAAAGATTATAACAACAAGAGCAACCAATGCATGAATACAAGTTGAAAGTATGAATACTAGGAAAATGTGGCTTCAGAAATAAAGTATTCGAGGAGGTCAGAGCAGCTAATGTTTCCTATGTCAGTGTTTGCAGCAATTAATCAATTCAGAAGTGAGGGAAGTTGGAATGTTACCATTTGGCGTCCATAGTTTGTTCTCACTATAGGTACTACACAGTGTGGTTTGCGACGGCGTGGGTATGTGCACTGAAATAACTGAATCGGGGCTAAGTCAGATATGCTTGTAATACATCTTCCTTGTTCTATTTTATAGGTGCGCAATAGTTTATAAGTATACAGGTTGAAAACGTTAATAATCTTGTGCTTGGAAAATAAGTTTTTAGTTGAGGATCTAATGGCAGGTTATGAACAATTCTGAGGGCCCTGTTTTTAAGAACAAGTTTTTTTCAGACAGGTTTGTGTAGCAGTACCCCATACTAATGAACAGTAGTTTAGATGTGAGCGAAATAATGCTCGATACAACAGAAGTATTACCTTTTGTGGGAGACAACATTTGAAACGTGTCATAAATCCTATGGCTCGAGATGTCTTTAATGCTATATGACTTCGTCCCATTGCATATCTTCAGTGAATATCAAGCCAAGCGATTTGAAAGATTTTACTAACTCAATCTGGTCTCGGTTGTATTTCATCGCATAACTGTCAATCTCCTGAGCTTGCACTTCGCGCACAGGCAAGACGTGTCTGCCTTTGTACAGAGGGCAAAACACATGTCTAGAACGACCGAACGATATGTTCCGCAGCTCCCAAAGTTGCTGCGACCAGGAAGGCAGAAATTACGATGAAAGCCTGAGTTCAACTGCACGTGCTTACATCCAGACCATTTTTCAACCACATGTTATCGTTCTATATCGCATGTTCAGCCCGAAACACGCCCGAAACACGCCCAGAACGTGTTCTAAACAAGCTTTTTGCCCTCTGTACACTGGGGAGAGAGTCGTTAAAAATCACAGAGGCTATTTTGAATTTTTCACATTTTTTTCTTGTTCCGCTCTGTTTTACTACCAGCTGCGAACTTAAGATAGCGGCCACGACGTGAAAAGTTTTCGCCAAAAAAAGCTAGGACAGCGTTCACCAGAGTGACACAATTGATTGTGTGTTTTTTTTAAGAGGTCTGAGATGGTAGAGCGCGAAGTCTTGGTCGTCTGACGTGGAAAGAACCTCCGCCGTTTTAGTATCATTCCGGTAAGTAGTAATTTCGGCTGAGTGGTACCCGAGAAAGTCCAGTACTACTGCCGTGTATAGAAGTTCTATTTCAAGTTGAAAATACGTTTTCACAGCACACAAGCAGTCGTGGTTTGTGGCCCGAAATTCATGTTTCCCAAGTCAACAATATGTGTTACGACGCACTTGAGTGGCGGTACTGGCGTCGAGGCTTCGAGATGCCACACCACCATGTACGCAATCGCGTGACACTACTAATAGGCAGTTTTAGAATAAGGGGTCCGCGTACCCAATCGGTTAGGGGATAGGGTCCCCGTATTCTAAATGTCTCTACTGTCGTCATGTGCGCGCTAGGCTATTGCGGCATATTCCTGCTTTTATGGGGTGTGACACGGGTTCCTTGCAGTTATGTCATCTTGGTTTGATCGATCCGGCCACTTACCCAAGCCTCCGTTGCCCGCCATGCTAACTGCCGTGTTTGGTAGCAGTCATACAGGGTGTTTCACCTAAGATTTTACACAGTTTTTAAAAATAGGCTTTTTGAGTTAGAACAGTGCTTTTTTGTCATAGCACTGTCAGTAGTGAAGCACATTAGAAAACAGTTAACACGTGCTAACTAGCAGGCTGGTTAACTCATATTCAGTAGGTAACTTTTTAACTACTGCTGTTATATTCCTTAATTATTGAGATCACAAAATGAACAAGGGAGGGGAAAACCTCAGGTTGCTGGAGCCAACGTTTCGACAAGGGGACTTGTCTTCGTCTGGGCAAAGCGTTCATCATCGGCAGGGATTATATAGGGCCTTCGCTCCGAGGAGGAAGGCCCCGGGGGTGGGGAAGGAAAGTGGTGTGGGAGGGGATGCGTGTCAGGAAGGGGAGGAAGGTGAATTGAGAGGCCTATAGCGCACTGTGAGTAATATCCTTATCAGTTTTTAGAAATTCGAAAACGCGATTACGCTCGGCGCTCTGGCCCAGCAGATTTTGGCAATTTCGACGAGTTCCGTGCACTGGAGAGGTTTCTTTACCTGCAAGCTTCTTGAAAGCGGATCAGTTTTGGCGCGATGTAGCCACAATTTGTTGGGCCACTGCGCCGAGGGTGACCGCGTTCTTCAAATTATAAAAACTGATATGATTACTAACGGCGTCAGTAATTAAGGATCCTAACGGTAATAGCTAAAAAGTGAACTAGTGAATATTAGTTAATCAACCTGCTAGCTAGGAGGTCCTAGCCTTATTCTGATGTATTTGCGCTTTGACAGTGCTTTGCCGAAAAAAAAAAACTCTCTTCTAACTCAAAAAACCTATTTTTTTAAAATTGTGTAAAGTCTTGGGTGAGACACCCTGTATATTCGCACCGTTTCAATGGGCCTTAACTTGCCCACGAGATCGCACTGCTCTTGAACAGTAGTGCCCTGTCCTACACGGCACGTGACCACAGCAGTCTCCGATGAAAGTCGTGGCGCTCCTGAATACTGAACACAAAAAGGAGTTAAAAGGGAGTATAAGCGGTCCTCTGGCGCACACCTTTTTATAAAAGGGAGTCTGCTGGAGGACGGCTTACTTTCCCTTTGCGCCCCACATAAGCGCATTCGTGTCAAGAGTGTGGCATTTTGCAGCTTTAAAATCTCAAACCACAGTGTTTTTTCATACTTGAGGCGTAGTCACTTTGTTTTACAATCCAGCTAAATGCGAGCTATTTCCCCGCACTATAGGCGGCGCGCGTGCTCCTGTGCCCTTGCCGCGGCCCGTCGTGTTTCACCGCCGTGCATAGGCGGAGGCTAAACGGATTGCCTCCATGTGGCGCGATCAGATGCCTCTGTAGAGGAAGCGCGGTGAGCATGGCTTCGTTGGGATACGTGCACGGTCGCGCTTACGCGTTTCCCAGGCGGGCCGGCCGGCCGGCGCATGACAAGGGGGGACCAGATAAATGAGGCGGCCATTGGTCTCCGCCGGAACGGCCTGACAGGAAAGCAAGAAGACTCGCTTCTCACGTGCGTCGCCGACGCCGGAGTTGGAGGGGGCGTGTCGCCGCCGCGCCGCACTGGGAGTGGGGACCTGCGCGAATTAATTGCCGCCTTTTTCTCTCGGCCCCGGCGCCCACTCCCGGGGGGGCCCCTGGGGTCCTGCACGGCGGCGTCTCGAACGCCTTGCTCCGCGTCTTGTCTTTCCCGCGTACGGGGTCAAGTTTGGTGCAGCGAGACGTGCAGAGCCATGTGCTTGTCCTATATAACGAATAGGGGGAAAACGAAGAGGAGGAGGAGACCCAAAGGGAACGGTGTCACCTTGCTTGCTGCGCGAAGCGTTATCTGACGACGGAGGAAGAAAAAGAAAAAAAGCGTGAGACCGAGGAAAACAGTCGACATGACGCGCTACACTCAACTTCGTTTGATGCCGTACCCGTCCTGTTGTGCAGATGTCTCCTTTGCGTCTGCGGAGCTTATTATCTAATGATGAGATGCCGGATATAGTCACTTTCAATACCATCCCTCTCTTGCGGGCGTGGGTCGGGGGTCCGCCGTCAGTGACACAGTTATAATGGGCCTTTGTTTTCCACCCAAACCTACCGACCGTGTTATGGGCCGCTTGGGAAGCGCCCCCACGAACGATGAGTCTTGTGCTTTCGCTTCCGAGCTTCATTCGCATGGTAGGCCCGCTTGCATTTAGTCGCTGGGTGTGGAGCATGGTCTATGTGCGGCGACAGCCGTCCGCCGCCTATCGCGTATACCGTTAACTCATAAGCCGCGTGTACATGAATGCGACAGAAGTCGACTTCAGTGCACTTTTTTTTCTTTTTTTAGGGAAAGAGCAGGGTTTGAGAAGGAAAGGCGTGACTCGTCCTCTACTGTCTTCCTCGACGTGTCTGCACTTTCCCTCAAAAAGTTCGCTGGAGTCGACTTCTGTTGCACTCATGTACAGTACGGTCCATTGTTAAAGGGAACATGCGATCGCGTGCCCTCCGCGCTTCACGAAGCCCTGCTGCCTAGATGCGGCGAGAACAGGTGGCATGAAGCGCATGCGCGGAGAGACCAGCCGCCATGCTTACTGCGCATGCGTCTTGTGCCGACAATTCCCACAAGTTCTCGGCTGCAGCGCTCCGCTAAGCACGGAGGTCACGCGATCGCATGTTCCCTTTAACAGTGAACCGTACTGTACACGCGGCTATTGGGCCCATGGTGAACTTGAGCGTGCATTTCTTCGGCGCACTTGGTATTGGGTCCCTCTTCAGAATCACTTCCCGCGTGTTCCGCTGCACGCAAATGCACCGCCGAGCGCTGCCGGGGCGCGGCGGAAAGCGAGCCCGCGGCTGGCGGGCCCCATTAATCCGGTGGGTCGGCGCTGTGTACAGGGTGCCTTCTCGATGCCCGCTAGGCTGTGTATGGATGAGCTGCCGCAGAGAACATATAGCGCGAAGGAAACCGTCGTGTTCTCGCCGGGTCGGCGGCAGCGAGCGCGCCGCTTCGAATGTGGTCGGCCGGCCCCTGTACCGACCGTGTACGAGCGGTTAGTTGTATATAAATGTACACCGGGACGCGCCTTAAGCTGCGCTTATCGACCACAGCGCCGGCGCGGTATCTTAGTTGCGTGCATCGCCGTTCTTTAAGTCCTACAGCAGGATCTCATCTTCGTGCCGCGAGCGAGAGAGCGCTTCGTGTATCGTTGTGGTGTGCCGCGCAAGCCCGGTCGCGTTGAATTTTGCGGGAAGGTTGCGGACACGGGAGGTTCATTTATGTGGGGTGCGAACGAGACGTGACGGTGACAGGTTGCTGTTCGGACAGAAGGCCGAGACAAGCGCGACCGCAGGCTTGTTGTAGCGGCGCCCCTTCGTGCCCTTAAAGGCCTCCTCATGGTACACTCTAAACTGAAAGGAGTAAAAAAGGAACAAGCTATCGCCTAGCGTACTTAGTTTTATAAAATGGGATGCGCTAGAGGATTGCTTACCCCCCTTTTTTCTTCCATATAGGGGTATTCGTGTTTAGAGTGTATACTCCAGTGGCGGTGTCATACCGTCCCAGCTGAGGGTACTGCAGAAGAGGTCGAGGGCACGGCACGGGCTCGAAAGCAGTGTCCATGTAGTAAGAACTTCGGCTGTGGAGACCTCGTGGTGCAGAGTCCCGATTGTTGTTCCCGAGTGCCGAATGCGTGCTCCGAAGTCACCGCGGCTTCCCGTTGCCTTGCACAGTGCGCGCAACTCTATAGACGACGCGAACGCTATATACGGGCGTATGCGCGCTTTTGCCAATGGCCCACCGCTGCCCCTGTCCGAAGCTGCTCCCGTGTGAGCAGCGGGGCGAGGGTTCGATGCCCACCCGCTGAGCACCGGCTGGCTCCTGGGAGTGGCCGCCGATATTGCTCGGCCACTTCCAGCTCGTTGCGGGACGGGTATAGATAGATAGGGAGGGAAGAGCCGCGTGATATATGTTGCTCACGGCGGCGCGGCTGTGCAGCATCGCACATGCCCCGTATATGTACTACCTCCCGTATGCCCGCGCTCGGCGGCAGCGGTAGGCGTGTATCGCTCTTCGGCCGTGGCCTTTCCGTGTTCGCCCCGGTCGGCGGCGGCAGCTTTGGGCGCATACGTTATGCACCCGGCCCATGCTCGCTGGGAGTGGCGCTGCAGTCTCCCGGTCCTGCTGTGCGCGGCGCCGTTGCAGATGTGCGGAATCGCGAAAGTGTGTGTAGTATGCGTGGTGCGCACCGCCATCCAATTGCCGAAGGAAGAGAGGCAGCAGGGAGGGGCGCCCGCGAAAGTGGTGCCGACCGGGAAACTGAATGGGCCGCTCTCGAGGACACTGTGTCGGTACACAGCGCCTTGTTGCTTCGTACTTGGCGCTCGTGCACGGTTTCGGGGGTTTGGCTGTCTGGGCGTCTGAGCTTAGAGAACGTGTACGGTCGTCCACACGCCTGTCTAGAGCGCTGGAATGGTGCCAGCCTGTTGTGCATTTATGACAATCGGGGCTGCGTACTCGGCCCAATATCACTTTTAAACACAGGAGGAGTTAAGCACAATCCATGGGAATGCGCATGCGTGATGAGGTATTGTTTCGAGCTATATATGGCACTCGTAAGTGACTAAAGTGCACTACTCGCCGGTGCGCCAATCGAGCGCTCTAGACAGGTGTGTGGACGACTGTACGTAGTACGAGAACGGGACCGAGACCACAGTTGCTGTAGATTGAATCTGATGTGTGTATCTCGTCTTTTTTTTTTTATAAGGGAATTTGAACGGCGTTCTTATATAATATCGTGTTTTACGAGCCGTTTCGCCCTTGAACGGGTTGTTTCTTCGAATTTTCTTCTCTGTACGTTCCGAGAGGCTTGGTTAGCCCAGTCGCCATCAGACCCCGCCAAAGAGTCGGGCGTTCTTACCCATAGACGGACGTGCAAGTAGCATGTATGCATTGTTAGGCTGTGCGCCACTTGAAGAAGGCCCTTGCATGTTTTTATTAGGCGTTTTGTTGTAGCTGAGGTCCCTTCAGCATAAAAGGGGAGAATGAGTTGACATGAAAAGGTGAATTTCGGGACTATTTCCGTACTAAGGTTTGAAGCTACCTTTGAATATTACGCGCCAAGAGAACAAATAGATAGGAAGTCCAAAAAAGTGTCTGTAAGACGTAGTTGTGGGGTCATCATTGAGTGGATGTTCAACCTTTGTTCCCTTTCGCATTCCCTTTCATACATCATGTACCTACATATGCATATATCGCTTCTAATATAAAGATCTGCAGGAAGCCTTCTTGCTCCGAACCTACCTTCATTATGTTGTTGTTGTTGTAGCCTTTGACAGAATGGCACATACCCACACTGGGGGATCGGCCATGAATCGGGTGGTAAAGGTTGGTATTCACCTGTACGTAGTAAAGGCAAAAGAAAAGCACACGGGAGAGGAACACCGGGGGAGTATACCACAAGAAGGGCAGGGAGAGGATGAAAAAATAATAATAAAAATATTAATAATTATAATAATAATAAAAATATATATATATATATATATATATATATATATATATATATATATATCTTCTTCCTCCTCCTCCTCCTCCTCTTAAAACATGGCACATACCCACATGGGGGGATTGGCCATCTCAAAAACCCCAACCTCGTCTTTTATCGTTTCTATTCTTGTGACCCTACCTCGCCGTCGTCTCCACCTATGATCATAACTTCTTCTGACTATTCATTCTTGGCTCTAACGTTTACGTCATCCTCACCAGGACCGGATTCCGGGTCATAGCAGTAGTACTCAAAGTCGAGAGCATTACGCGACCATAAACAGACAGACCACGAGGTTTTCCTTTTCACAAAAGTTTCCCCAGGCTCGTTGAGCGGGCGTCATTAAAGTCATCCGTGACCACTATTCGACGCTCGGGAAGCTGCTCGTGTTCATATGCTCGTCGGTTTCAGTGATGGATAGGGCCCGGAAATTTAGGCACTAAAGAACCCCGAAATAGGCAGGCATCTAGGCTCTAAAAAATATTGAAATAGGCGCAATAAACCAAAAATAGGCGCTTTGAATAATACTCTTTACTCATATGTACAAGATTTGTACGTCAAGCACGGAGCGTACGCAGTCCTCAACTGAAGCAATAAAGCGAATTCTCAGGTTTTTGAACTTGAAGCACCTTCGGTTTTCGCTAAGCATAGCTTTGCACTTTAAAAGGCTTCTTTTCACATCACATGAACTTAGTGGCGCGACCCTATAACATGAAAGTTGATAAAGGCTTAGGCCTTCAGGTGATGTGACCGTATCGTCTCCGCATAGAAAGCCTCTGATTTGGGAAATTGTTTCTAGGCATCTATTTTTTTCTACCAATTATTGCATCTTCGTAAAAGCAGTAGCGCCCTTTCCTTCCAGTCCCCGAAATGCTGCGGTACTTCTGCCACTACCTTCAACGATTGATCTATTGAGATTCCAGTCTTTTCCAACTTTGTCATCCTTTCCTTCAATGTTGAGAAGATTGCACTAATGCATGTCAGGTCTCTTTCCAAGCTCGCCTCTTGCTACACTTCGAGATAAACATACGTTCAAGTTACAATTTGAGAAAAAAATTCGACGAGACCCGCGCCTTTTGTGCGTGCATCGGCGCGCGCCTTTCACCATACACAGACAGATGTCTCAAAATTGAAAAACGGCACCGAGGACCAAAGTGCCGGATTTAGGCATTTATAGGCAAAACGTGCGGTTAAATAGGTAGTATTGCCTAAAAAATGACAAAAAGGCAGGCAAGTGTAAAAATCCCCCGTTTAGGCATTTATAGGCATGTTTAGGCAAATGCCTAAATTTCCGGGCCCTAAGTGATGGATCATCAGGAGCAGTCGTGAACGGAGGCTGCACCATCTGAGGTTGCGGTTGTTGAGGGGAGCACATCCCCCTCCCATCGTCGTCGCCGTCGTCATCTGGCGGCCCCGTTCGGATGGTCGCCGCAGCAGCCGAGCCGCTCGGGTGTCCGGTTGCACACTTCGGGCCAGCGCGCCAAAACCGATGACCCGTCCCCTCCCTTTGAGTGGAGAAGCCGCCCGCGAGGAGCGTGGGAAAAACGAAGGGCTGAGGAGGGACATCTCGCGGGCGCGTTATAACGGGTTCGCCCTACCCGGCAAAGAGTATCGGCTTTTCATTTTGTTTTATACCTCCATTGTTGTTTTGTGTAATTGGCTATAGGTGGCGCTTTTACGGGAATAGTTTGTACAAATGTGCTCCCAATCACTTGCGATGTTCGCGTCGAATATCCGTGCGATAAGTGAAAACAGACTGTCCGTAACAACGAACAAGCCGGGTTTCCGTGTTTGTAGCCAAACTTGTTCGTGAGTTGTTCGAGGCGAGTGCCTGTGTCGCGTGGTTCCATACATTACCGGCGACAAGACAGAGTGTACCGTCTTTCTGGGCCTCGATTGTTTCTAGGCCGCCGTTGTAATTGTTAGACCGCGTGGCGCTTAAAATGCATCCAGGTGAAAAAATCTCTCGCTTATGCCGTCGGAGTAACGAGAGTGTTGTACAAGGGCGCTGCCTCACTGCTGTGTATTTCAATACTGGTATATTTATTTACTGTATTCACGCTGTCTGCCGCAACGCTGTCTGAACGCTTCCCAAAATACACAGCAAACCCGCGGTCGCTTGGGAACTTTCGGCCAAGACTTTACAGCTGTGAATTTCGTAGATTACGATGAAGTTCTTAGACGACTGTCCTTCCACGAATTGTTTTCTGCAAAATTCAAGTATAATAGGAATCTTAAGAAGTGAAGATTAGAACAGAACTGAAGTAAATATGGACGTTATAAGGCACTACATTAATGATGGGCAAGTTACACTTTGAGGAGCAGTGTTCCGTAATTAGGCGCAGTTGAAATGCTCCGTGGTTCGCGCATGATGGAGAGCTAGTGCTGACGTTGAACACAGGTGGGGTGCTCTGGCCGCTGTGCTTGTAGTGTCATGCGCATTTGTTTATTTGGAATTTTGAACGTAAGAACGGCGAAACGATAATGAATCAGCGGCCTGAGCGGCAGTATTTTTCTTAATTATTACTCCATTCGTATGTAATCTGTGGCGATATAGCATTGCCACTTGTACAGTATTGTTGCTAGTATTTGTAAAACACTGTTTCGTGAATCGTGAACCGGTCTCAAGGTTTTTCGACCATTGTTTGCTTAGCTGGAATGCAGTATGGAGGAAGCTTTCTCGTCGTGGATGCAAGTAATCTGAGCCAGTGAGTATTTCTCTACAGTGACCATGAAGTGAGCTCCCTTACTTTTCTTTATGTATTGTAAATCGTAGAAATTCGTTTACAGAGTGACGCAGCGGCCGCCAAAATGCGAGCGCATGCGCGTTCCGCCAGCATTCGTGCTGCGGAACATTCCTTTTGTGTCACCTTAAGCTTTCGATCGCAGGAGATGAACACCGCTAATCTTTTCTGAGGGAAAAAAAATAAATTTATACTAGGTCTCACTCAAACGCTCCGGCCGGCGTTGTGGAAGCTGCAACCACTATCGGCCGTGCGCGGGGTTATACCCAAGCTGTTCGCGCGGAACTGCTTGTGAGTCACCTCGGCATTCGATAGTACGCCACCTGTACAATGTACAGCCAAGGCCTTGTTCCTCGATCGCTTATCATATTTTATTCTTTCGTCGTTCTATCCAAGTTAACGCTTCCATTGCAAAACTAACCCTTGTAGTCGGTTTATTGTCACTCATTACGCCTTCAGAAACATTCATAAAACCTCGCATAAGAACTGGGTATGGAATACAATTAGTTCAGTGGCTATTCCCCATTTTTTGAACAGTTGGCGTGATATAACCGGTATAATAGATCTACCATTCTTCTTGCTCACCCTCAGGAAAAAAGCTAAACTGTACTCCGTGGACCATGTGTATCAATATTTCTGTTCTGTTCCTGCAGAGTTATTGCATATAGTGTAGCACAGATTGTTTTATTATGTTATGTAAATGACCCCTTTCATGTGTTAATGCTCTTGAGTATTATTGAATGCTTTGTATCATGCCCGTGATGTATAACGGACTTCTTTTTTTTTTTTTTTGCTGCCTGCCTGCTGCGTAGTTATAGTACAAGTATCTTATCTAGAGTCACTGGGTAAGTTTAGATAAAACTTATCCGGTGCCGAAAGCCTAGTCAGGTTCCTTGTACGTCACCATGTGCATCGGTTCCGTGGCAAACAGCTATATTTGCCGATATTTCGAATAAACTTTCATTCTTATAGCCAGTGAGCAGGCCTTAGAAATCTATTCTTGATTTGAAAGCGCCAGCTGCGCACCGTGCTGGTCGCTGCCACGTTTTAGCGTGGGCTGAGTCACTTTTGTCTTTAGGCTTCTTGGTTCTTTATTTTTCACATTGTTCAACGCCGCCGCTCGACTGTTTGTATCGCCTTCCCTCCATTACGCGCCTTGCCCTCCACTTGTGGCGACGCACCACATGACAGAGAACACCCTGGGGAGAAGACGCGCGGGACCTGGGTTCGTTTTCCCTCTTCGACCTCACCCCGCTAGTCGAAACTCGAGACGCGGGTAAAGCACGGGACTCTGTGGGCAAGGGGGGGGGGGGGGGGGGGGCGGTGCGGAACATCTTGTTAGCACTTGGTTAAACAAGTCGCTCCGCGTGTCGCGACGTCCCCTGTTGCACGCGCTGTACGGGAGTAGCGGTGACACCACGAGGACCCTGTGTGTCGGGGCAGACGGAGCAAGCGGGGGTCTCGGAGGCCGCGGCGGAAGGGGGCGGGGACCCCCTTTTTTCCTCTGTCTGAGGCGTCGTAGTGTTTACGTCTAGTCGCGTCGGGGACGTTTCTTGGAAGTGCTCGAAGAGGTGACGTGCTTCCTCCGGGTCGCGGATGCCTTTCGCTGCTTGGGCGTGCACGTGTTGGCTTTCTGTGGCGGCGCCGCTTTGCGCGCATAAGCCGGGACCCGGGTCGTTTCCTGCGCTCTGCAAAGGGGGCTCTCTTTCGCTCACGTACAGAGCGATCGCATTCCCGAGAATCACAGATGAGAGGGGGTGGGGCGGTGGCCGATGTACCGTTGTGCGTGTGTGTGTGTGTGGGGGGGGGGGGGGCGTTTTGCGCGGCCAAGTATATGTTTGCGTGTACTTCCGTTTGTTTCCGGTACCCCCACAGCTCCTATGCAGCGAGCCTATCAGAGTGCAGTTGGTCGCGCTGTTCTAGTTGTAGTCTGCTCACGAATTGTTTTTTTTTTTTTGCTGGCGCGGTTGATAAAAAAAAACGGCACATTAGAGAGAGCAGCTGGGCAGAAGCATCGTAGCGCCATTCTTGGCTAGAAAAGACCGAGAGGGGCACGGAGGTTTGGTTGTTTTGGTACTAACTTACGAGTAGTTCTGACAGGCATTGTAACTGTAACTCTCTGAGGAACTAATTAGTAATTGCTAAGGGTTCACCAGCCCGAATTAGTCTCCGCTCGGTAAAACCGTTCGTCACGAGTGCGACGTTTTGCACTTTGTCCCCATTTTAGTCATCTTTGGCTTGTTGTGACAGGTGTATATTTGCGGTCGTTGTGGATGGGGCTTATCCATTCGTATGTTCGTCTCACGCCGATTTGTCACCCGTAACTTTGTACTAACTCTTTTTACCGGGCGGGTGTTTCCAGGGGGTATCGCGTCGCTCTTTTCTTGCTCGTCATGAAGGAAATCTGACGCATATTGTGCTGCGCAAGCCGACCGGTCTGTGCTCCTATACATGCGCTGCATGTTTTGCGGCCATGCGCTGCATGGCCGCAAAATAATTTGCCTCCGCTTACCCTGGCTTGGTAAGACGCGAAACTCAGTGCGAGCTGTTTGTCGTTGCTGCTTCCTTTTCGTCGGCCACGCGAGAGCCCGAGCCGTGGTCTCTTTGTCATGTGACTGCGCGCTCTCGCCTCTGCAGAAATCTATGTTATCCCACCAAATGTGGCATCACGCATTGTGTGATGTCATGCGTCACGTGTCAGGAATCTCACGTGAATAAACCGGATTGGGCGATGCTGACCAGTGCTAAAAGGTCCCAGAAACATATCTCGTTAGACAAAAAAAAAAATGGTGTCGTGTTCAACTGCGTGCTCTACGTTACAAGCTCATCTGGAGGTGTTTCGGTTTTCACGTCGCAGGTCCGTCCAGCAAGCGTCTCAAGAAGTCCGACCTGCTGGCTTCTCTGGACGGCTCCGGAGAGCAGCCGGATGCGGGCGCCGACTGGAGTCTCTAGCAGCTGCTCTTCCCTGTGCACAGCTCTGTAAAAATGCGCGCAAACAGGTGGGTGTCCCGCGTGCCCGGTAGGACTTCAAGGCTCTTGGTGGGGACCACTTCTCGTATTACCAGCCTGTTGTGTCCCCTTATTGCTTTTGTGTGTGTGCGCCCCCTCCTAACGACCACTCGCATTCCCCTCCTAACGACAGTTCGCATCCTCCTCCTAACGACCACTCAATCCTCCTCTTAACGACCGCTTGCCCCTCGTCGCACGCTGTCGCCAGGACCCCCCCACGGTGCGCCCCCGCACCCTCCTCCTGTTCTGGGAAGCCACTCCCTGCCGTGGACGCTTCTCCACTCCCTCCTTTCTTCGGGCGGCCAGTTCGGCTCCTGCCTCGGTCGACGCTGGTCGCACCCTCATCGGCTCTAAATAAACGAAGTCTAAAAGTACCGTGTGCGTCTTTCGCTGCATTCAACACAGCGACCGGACACGACAGTGGCGACGAGAAAGTGGATTCGACCCGCGCTACGCAACGCTATTGACAAGCCATGGCTACGCGAGGGTTTCCCAATCAGATACCAGAATTCAACGGCTCATCGTGGTCATCGTGGGTTGGACGCCTTCAGTTCTACTTTGAAGCTAACAACATCACAGACCCAGCCTTGAAGAGGGCCAACCTGCTGACGCTGTGCGGGGAGCAGACCTACGATACTGTCTGCGCCCTTATTCAGCCAAGCACACCAGCGGCAGTGTCTTACGACGACATCGTAAAAGCGCTGCAAAAGCACTACGACCCAAGGCCATCCGAGGTCTACAGTCGGGCTCGCTTCCAACGACGAGATCAACTGGAAGGAGAAACTGTGAGCGCCTACGTAGCCGCGCTCAAGAAGCTCGCTGCCGACTGCAATTTTGGAACGCTGTCGACAACAGCTACCGGGCAGGAGGGAGACGCAGCTTCTTCTGCTAACACCACCATGCTTCCCTTGGACGTGATGTTACGCGACAGATTTGTGTGCGGACTGAGTGACGAGTCACTGCAGCAGCGCCTGTTCGCTGAGAAGGACCTCACATTCAGCAAAGCTTACGACATCGCCGTTCGAGCGGAGAGCGCCGGTCACCAGCAGAGAGGGATTCGCCGGAACACCGAGCCGGTACACCAGACAAGCAACCAGGTGCGCAAGCCTTCTGTTGTTGTAAAATCGGTCAAAAAGGCACAACGCTGCTGGCGGTGTGACGACCAACACAAACCCCAGGGATGTCGATTCCAGTCAGCCACGTGTAATTTTTGCCACAAGCGAGGGCATATCGAAAGAGCATGCATTACGAAACGGAGACTTGCCAAGATAAAGTCACCTTCCCAGCCTAATCACAGCGTCAACGCCTCAGAGAATACGCCGCTATCTGATCTCCATGGAGCAACATCAGCAACACCATCTGTGTTGTACGACCTGAACACCATGAATCTCGGCACGCGACCGAAGATTTTTACAGAAGTAAGCGTACATCACCAGCTGATTAAGTTCGAGGTGGACTCCGGCGCAGCCTGTACTCTGATCAGTGAGGACACGTTCCGAACTTCATGGCCATCTGACGCACCCGCCCTGCAACAAGACGACACGCACCTGCGAACGTGGTCAGGACAGAATCTGCCACTATTGGGCTCTGCCAACGTGCAGGTTAACTACAACGGCCAGACCCATACGCTACCTCTGCTTGTTGTGAAGGGCACAGGATCAAGCCTTCTAGGGAGAAACTGGTTTTCTCCACTAGGCGTGATGATATGCGGCATACACCAGACGCCGAGCCAGAACATGGTTGAGCAACTGCAAGAGAAATACGAAAGAGTATTCTCGGAAGAGATTCCAGGAAACGAAGGGCCCCCGGTCACACTGGAGTTGTTGGACAACGCGCAACCCAAATTTCTGAAGGCCAGGCCGGTGCCGTTTGCTCTCCGAGATTCAGTTGAAAAAGAGTTGGACAAACTGGAGCAGCAAGGTGTCATCGAGCCGACGCAGCATTCCATCAAACTCTCAGCGTACGACTACGCTCTGGTCTACCGCAATGGGAGTAAACATCAAAACGCCGATGCGCTAAGCCGTCTGCCACTAGACGCAACTGTTGACGAATCATTTCCACCAGGAGACGTTCTGATGTTCGAAGCACTGCCAGAACCTCCGCTTACAGCAGGCACAGTTGCAGCATCTACGCAGAAGTGCGCAGCTCTCCGGCTAGTTTACACAGCTGTTCAACAAGGCAACGTGCATAAACTCAAAGGGGACAACTTCGACGCTTACCGCAGGCGAGCTACAGAGTTGAGCACCCATCGCGGCTGCATCATATTTGGGTCCCGAGTTGTGATGCCGAGAGAACTACGCGCACAAGCTATGTCTCTCATCCACGCCGGACATCGGGGCATCGTTGCAATGAAAAAGTGTGCCAGAAGCTACATGTGGTGGCCTGGCATTGACAACGACATCGAAACAGTGGTGCGAGAATGCAAGCCTTGCCAGAGCAGCCGGAGCGCCCCGCCGAAAGCTCCTGTCCCAGAATGGGAAAAGCCAGACACACCATGGCACACACTGCACATTGATTTTGCAGGACCAATTGAGGGCTGCACTTTCCTTGTGGTCGTAGATGCCTACACAAAGTGGCTTGAGATAAGGCAAATGGGACAGACGACTTCGGCAGCAGTCATTGACAACCTCCGATCACTATTTGCAACGTTCGGCCTGCCGCGCAAGGTAGTGTCGGACAACGGAACACCGTTTGTGTCTGCGGAGATCCTCAAGTTTTATCGCGACAACGGGATCTCATCAGTTACATCGGCCCCCTACCACCCAGCGACAAACGGACAAGCCGAGCGCTACGTAGCCGAGCTAAAACGCGCCCTTGAAAGAGATCAGACAGGCTCGCTGCAGCGCCGCCTTGCGCGCTTTCTCTTCAAGCAGCACACGACGGTTCAGAGCACAACAGGCGAGACCCCCTCGAAAATGATGTTCGAGCGTGAAATGCGAACCCAGCTCACAGCCATCCTCCCCGAGCCAAAGGCAGAGACGTTCCGGGAAGAAAAAGCAATTCCGCGCTGCGGCACGCTTAATGAGGGGCAGCGCGTCCTCGCCCGACAGTTTCTGAAAAAGCCACGCTGGGAGGAAGCTACAATTGTCAGACGCATAGGCCTGCGCTCTTGGCTCGTCAACATACATGGCACAGTAGCACGCCATCTCAACCAGCTGCGTAGATTTACGACGCCGTCTGAGAGCTGTCCGCCAGCGGAGAGAACACGTGCACCATCTTCCCACATAGCCTGGCCCCTCTTCCCGGAAGAAGAGACTTCGCCCAGGACAGACCTAGGAGACACAGCGAACAACAGCCAGCCTACAAGTGTTTCTCCCCCGAGCGCACAAAGCCAGCGCGCCTCCACGCGTGAGCGCCGACCCCCTGCACGATACCAGGCAACTTTCTAAGGGGGAAGGAAGTGTTGTGTCCCCTTATTGCTTTTGTGTGTGTGCGCCCCCTCCTAACGACCACTCGCATTCCCCTCCTAACGACAGTTCGCATCCTCCTCCTAACGACCACTCAATCCTCCTCTTAACGACCGCTTGCCCCTCGTCGCACGCTGTCGCCAGGACCCCCCCACGGTGCGCCCCCGCACCCTCCTCCTGTTCTGGGAAGCCACTCCCTGCCGTGGACGCTTCTCCACTCCCTCCTTTCTTCGGGCGGCCAGTTCGGCTCCTGCCTCGGTCGACGCTGGTCGCACCCTCATCGGCTCTAAATAAACGAAGTCTAAAAGTACCGTGTGCGTCTTTCGCTGCATTCAACACAGCGACCGGACACGACACAGCCCTATACTGGCGCTGTCCGTCACCGGCTTATGAGCACGCGCTCGCTAGCACGGTCGAATGGTCAGCTTATCTAGTTATCACCTTTTGCCGTGACGTTGCGCACGTTGTTGACATACGCACAGATAGTGCCTGGCTTAATTGCAACGTACTATGTTTTGGTGACGGTGAACATGTGGCCGCTTTTGCTGGCCGCACCCGCCTCCCAAAGAGAATGGACAAAAAAAAGCCAGTAAGACGAAAGCCTTTAAGGGATTTGACACCCTCTGAGAAAGGGAGTCCTGCATAATTACTTGAAAGGGTACTGATCGCCCAACCTCATAAGAAATGTCTTGACAGGCAGCGTTGCTTTGTGTAGTTTGAAAAATAACGTTTTAGCGGCTGCCGGAATGCACATCCGCCTAACACGCTTTACAACACTGATGTCCAAAGACCCCAGATAAGGCTGCCGATACAATGGTGTAGGGAACAAAGACTCAGTGAGAGCCTGGGTCATCTGTTTTCTCGAGAGGCTATAGAGGTAATCTAAAGAGAAGCACACAGTGAGGAAATTGAAAGTGTCAGCAACCTCCTTAAGGAATCCCCATAAAGTCCCCTCACGAGCCTGCACAGTCAGTGCGAATAAGTAAGGCAAATGAAAACTAAGCCGCCTAATGAGCACAGCTACCAGAAACGAGTGGTTTGCCGATTTGAAAAAGAAAAAACGGGAAACAAGTTGATGCACGAACTGGTGAACAAGGCCCACTCCACCACCCTCTAAGGGAAGGAACAAGTTGTCACGCCTCATGGGCTCCCATTGAGAGCGCCACACGAATGTTGCAAATATTCTGTGTATTGCTTGCACCTTCCTCCTCGCACAATGTAGGACTTGAAGGACATACTCGAGCTTTGCAAACAAAAATATGTTACAGACCTGTGCCCTCGCAAACACTGAGAGTTCCCTACCAATCCAATCCTGTGTTTGCCAGCTCGATGGTTGGAATCAACAAAGGCGCGTCTAGTGAATATGGTGTCTTCGTTCTCTCCAATCTTTCTCCGTTCCCTTATGGTGAGGTTCAGGTGTCCACTGCGACATGCGAGACAGATACATTTCCTTTCCTCAAAAACCAATTTACCGACGAGCAAGGTGTACAGCCGAACGAGCGATGGCATTCTGTGCACTCCCTGGCAGCATTGCAAGACGCTGTCGCGTTCCGCTATTAAGAGTGGAACGCGACTTTAGGTCTGTAGGTCAACAAAGTGCCCCCCTGAATTTTTTTTTCTGTTTCTCTCTGTCTTGAACTGCAGGACTGCACTGGAATGGGGATTCCAACGCCATGGCTGGGTCGCCCGCTATCCTGTGCCGCTTTGTGTCAAGCTCAGCCGAAGAGCGGCTCACTGAGCATGGCTCTTGCGCGAGAGATGCATCTCTCTCTGCAGGTTACGTCTCCGCTCCCGACTTACTTGGCTCACTGCGTGAAGACGCCGGGCCACATTTTCCAGCTTTACTCAATGAACAGCGGCAAAGAAGGGAGCGTGTGCCCCTTGATGTCTTCGCCAGTGGCTACCAGGAACGGAAAGGGCGAATGCAGGTGCACCAGTGACAAACGCTGAAGGAACGCGCCCTGACACACAAATGTTTTCATCATCGTCTAAAGCACAATCCGGCCGCGTCAGCTAATCTCATGAAGAGTGAAGACGGGCCGATTCATTCTGGTGCGGGGATGCACGGTCGGTCCTCCGGATTTTGAGGGGACGGAGTTGCTGGGAGTGAGCTAAGCGACCTCAATAAAGCATGGTACTTTTTTTTTTCGTGTTGGGGCGACTCAGTTCCTGACTATATTTACTTTTTGCTCTCCTTTTCTCAATCAATTAACTCCCGTTTCTTAACTTCGCGGTTTCTGCTAGTGTCAGGTTCAACATGACTGCCGGTCATACCCTAGCTTGCCAGCTCTAACATTTGTGGGCACAGCCAAAATTTCAAATAAATGCGCTTTGTTAGTCTTCGTGCTCCTAGAAAACACGAATTTGAAACTTCCTGACATGTGATATGTTTAGGTGCCTTGATGGCCACACAGTTCCAAAGGTATCCTCGTGAGGTTTGTCTGTCCACTGTCCTTGTGTGGCATGACTAGCTTGGCAACAGCCGCAGGCATGGACGATTTGTGCCATGGTGGGGAGCATCAACTGGTGGCCGGGGCCACACTGCTGGGATCACAAAGTAAGAAGCGTGCAGAAGAAATCTAAAAAACTTGAGCACGAACTGGCTATAAAGTAGTATCATGCTAGAATGGTGCGATGGCGGTCCATGCAGTGAGGGCACCTAATGGCGTGAAGCACAACCTTTACTCGTTGTGTTTTGCATTGAGAGCGATGGCTACACGCACCACTAGTACTTAATAACGCGATAGCGTTAAGGATCTCTTGTAGCAGAAAACCCGTCGTCGGCATCGCTGACCGTGAGCGAAGAATCCCCACAGGAGCAACCTAGGAGGCAGGTGGGTCACGTAACGTTGCGTCATCACGACCTGCCCACCGAATTGTCAGCAAACTGCGCACCGTAGCAGGTGGCATTTAAGTTAATAATTGGGCACGAGAGGTTGCGAGCAACCTGGGTCGCGCAAGCCCTACAGGTGGCAGCACCAGCCATCCGAAGGGCAGTGGCGCATCCCTTAACCGCTGCACCACTGCTCCAGGAGTTCTATGAGGACTGCCAAGGATCTATTAGTGCTAAGTACAGAATGACCAATTTCGCACATATGGGCGTTAACTCATGAAAACTATCGCTTTATAACCGTAAGGAGGCCGCCGGGGTGGCTCAGTGGTTATGGCACTCGGGGCTGCCGACTCGAAAGACGCGGGTTCGATCCCGGCCGCGGCGGTCGAATTTCGACGGAGGCGAAATTCTAGAGGCCCGTGTACTGTGCTATGTCAGTGCACGTTAAAGAGCCCCAGGTGGTCGAAATTTCCGGAGCCATTCACTACGGCGTCCCTCATAGCTTGATTCGCTTTGGGACGTTAAACCCCCATAAACCATACCCGTAATGCGGAACTGTGTCCCCTCCATTTTTTTCAACTGCCGCCGCGGTGGCTCAGTGGCTATGGTGCTCGGCTGCTGACCCAAAAGACGCGGGTTCGATCCCGGCCGCGGCGGCTAGAATTTCTTTGGAGGAGAAATTCTAGAGGCCCGTGTACTGTGCGATGTCAGTGCACGTTAAAGAACCCCAGGTGGTCGAAATTTCCGGAGCCCTTCACTACGGCGTCTCTCATAGCCTTAGTCGCTTTGGGACGTTAAACCCCACGAACCAAACCAATCCATTTTTTTCAATTTCGAGATATCATGTTGCTGGTGAAATTGAGAGCGCAGCTCTCTGGCGCCCCTTCTTGCGTTTCGCGGCGTCGCCGTTGTCCCTCGTAACCAGCTCCGCAGCCGGGGCAGCGCGCTGCCCTAGCTGCGCGCGCTTCTGGCGCCATTTCTCCCGCACGCCCAAGCCGAAACGCATAGCCGCCGCCGTTCGCCACTGCGTGGTGCGTCAATTCAGACTGTTTTTCGCGCATGCAATCTGTGCGGAAGGGTGACATCCATCATCTTTCGACAACCAACGGTTACAAATATCCCTCGAAGTCAGCGTACCTTCCACAACTGAATGCGCTGTGTGTGAGACTCGTATCTCCGTGAATAACTTTCATGCGAGTGCGACAACTGATGCACGGAGTAGGCCAGTACGGCATTAAGGGTCCCGTTGTGAACGTTTGCGTTGACGTGGACAAGATGTTTACATCGTTGCCCCGTGCCATCGAACAAGACCGCACCGTCCTCGAGCGTACCGGAAGTTTCAAAGAGTGCTAACGTCGTCCTAATTCATAAGAAAAGGGACATCAAGGTCTTGAAAGGTGACAAAACCGATCAGCTTACAGCCCGTTGCCTACTAGGTGCAATACAGTCAGGAGAAACTTCAATCAACGAAATGAGCTGGCATACTTTCGTAAAGGCTACTGGACAGAACGCCATGTTACACTCAATAACTTTGATAGACGATGCGCAGGATATGACCAACTCCTATATAAAGCCTTCATAGATTACGAGAAAGCCTTTGACTCAGTCGACACCTCAGCAGGCATTACGGAATCAGGGTGTAGACGAGCCTTATGTAAAAATACTGGAAGATGTCTACATTGTCTCCGCAGCCACCACAGTCCAACGTAAAGGCATGCAAAAAAAAATCCAGTAAGGGCGTCAGAATGGAAGACACGATCTCGCCTGTGCTATTCACCGGCAGTTTAAGAAAGGTATTCAAAGGCTTGCACTTGTTAAAATTGAAGCTAAAAGCTAGCCTTCCCTTAGTAATCTGCGATTCGCTGATGACACTGCCTTGCCAATTAACTCGGGACTTGAACTGCAAAGTATGATCAATGAGTTACAGGCAGAGCAGAACGGTGGGTCTAAAAATTAATATACAGAAAACCAAAGTAACAGAAAATTTCAGAAGGGAACAGCAGTTTACGATTAGAGGTGATGCGCTGCAAGTGGTAAGGGAATACGTCTACTCAGGGCAGGTAGTGACCACAGTTCCGGATCACGACAGTAAAATAACTGGAATAAGAGTAACTGCAATAACTACATTAAATGAAATAAGATGGGGGGGGGGGGGGGGAAGCGCACTTGGCAGACTCTGTCAAATAATGAATGGTAGGTAGTTTAACAATATCCCTCACGGCAAAAGTGTACAACAGCTGTATCTTGCCGGTGTCGCCTATTGGGCAGAAACGTTGAGGCTAACGAAACGGCCTCAACTCAGGTTGAGGACCACGCAGCGGGCAATTAGAAGGAAAATTACAGGTGCAACGTTACTAGCGAGGAAGTGGGCAAAGTAGGTCACGGACCAAACGCGGGTTAAGGACATCCTAGTCGAAATCAAGTAGGATAAATGGGCTTGGGCAGAGCATGTAATGCGAAGGCAAGTTAACCGATGGCCGACAAGGGTAAAAGACTGGATTCCAAGAGAAGGCAGGCACAGCAGAGGGTGGCAGAAAGTTAGGTTAGACAGAAGGAAGTTTTCGTGGATAAGGTGGCCGCAGCTGCAAAAGACAGAGTGAATTGGAGAGTTATCTAAAAGACCTTTGTCGCGCAGTGGTCGAAGTCAGGCTGTTGATCATGATGATGAAAAAAGGAGGGGAAATACAAAAATAAGTAGAACTGCAACTTTAAACTACTATTGTCATATACTCCGTCTGTGGCCCAGTGGTTATGGCGCTCGGCTGCTGACCTAAAAGACGCATGGACGCAGCGGTCGCATTTCGCTTGAGACGAAACGCTAGAGACCCGTGTACTGTGCGATGCGGGTGCACATTAAAAAACCCCAGATAGTCTAAATTAACCGGAGCCCTAAATTATGGCGTCCCTTATAGTCTGAGTGGCTTTGGGACATTAAAGCATCGTAAACCATACCAAACCAAACCATAGACGGATGCAGATACACCCGAAGAGCGAAGCGGCAAACGCTCCTCAAAGGAAGCCCTTCTGCCAATGGCGTAAATCGGTCGACGCCATAGGCTGGAAAGTCTCCTTAGAAGGTCATCTGCTGCTTCATTCCTGAGTTACTTTAGGCAAAGTGGCACCGGCCACCAGCACGATTCAAAGGAGATGCCATAATATATGGGTAACGCTGGTGAAAGGACCAATTAGGGGTCTCTAACACGGGAGGCTGGGGACGCGGAGGTGAATAAAGTGGACTGCGGAATAGTGGCACCTTGTCGCCGATATCGTGTTGTATATAGCGAGAATAAACGCACGTGGAGAAGACCAGAGCTGCGTGTTTAATTTCGACCAACTAATGCAGCAGGCTATGGCTCCGCTGCCCAAGTTCTGCTTCAGGCTATAGATGTCAGATTCGTAATAGGAAAAACGTGGCCAGCGCGCCATGCACTTTGCGCGATATCCAGTCTGTAGAAAAGTCCGGAGGGAAGTTTGTTAGTTACGCCACGCGGTACATTCTGTCCATCACTCAGTTACTCGCACGTGAACTTTCCGCCGTTGGCGGACGCTCTCGAGCTTCGTTAGGTGCTAGAACAGTTGTTGAATTTTCTGAACACCTTCAGAGCAGGAAAATTTGCTGAACACTTCCGGATGCCACATTTCTTGTAAATCCAGTGCTCTGTAGGCTACGGATCGAAAAAATGTCAGTTTTGCAATGATTCATTAGGAATGTGTGCCAGTGTCCTTTGCGCGCTTCTACTTATATCCAGGGTTCAAAACAACTTTTATACTTGCTTAATGACCACGGAGTAAATAGAGAAAATTAACATAGAAGTAAACCGTCGATAACGTTAATGTGATTAATATATATGATAGGTGCAACGTTAAGATATCGGAAGCGGGCGGAGTGGGTGAGAGAACAAACGCGGGTTAAGTATATCCTAGTTGAAATCAAGAGTAAGAAGTGGGCTTGTGTAGGCCATGTAGTGCGGAGGCAACATAACCGCTGGTCCTTAAGGGTAACGGAGTGGATTCCAAGAGAAGGCAAGCGTATCAGGGGGCGGCAGAAAGTTAGGTGGGGAGATGAAATTAAGAAATTTGCGGGACTACGGTGGCCGCAACTGGCGAAGGACTGAGTTAATGGGAGACATGGGAGAGGCCTTTGCCCTGCAGTGGGCGTAGTCAGGCTGATGATAATGATGATGATGATGTAATATTAAACGCTAATATGACTGCTGCCTCAACCCCCCCCCCCCCCCCCCCCCCGCACGCTTCCCTTCCATATCACCGCACATCTTGTTCTTCACTTCCGGGCCTATTCGGCTGGTCTCTGGATATCGGACTGGGCGCTCTTGGCTGGCTTCCGCTTGCTGCCTTTTCGAGCGACCCTCAGGGGAGACTGCAGCTGCCACTTTCCCGCCGTAAAGTCGCGCATTGTGTTGGCCGGCTGCAGCTCCGTCGTCTCCGGCAGCGCCAACGCCATCACTCCGAAGAAGAGCAACAGCGCGGCCGCCACGGCGTACAGCAAGCCCTTTATGTCCGCCGACTGAATCTCGCTGAGGAAGGGCGCTAAGACGGCGCCCATGCGTCCGCAGGTGTAGCTGAGGGCGAGCCCTGCTCCGCGAACCACCGTCGGGTACAGCTCGGCCGTCAGGATGAACAGGGCGATGGCGCAGAGGTCAAACACCAGCATCCAGATCACGACGACGACCGCCAGGACGTAGCTGGGAGCGCGAAGCGTGTGCGCAGTGGCCAGTGCTCCGGCTAGGAGGGCCAGGGTGATCATGCTGAGGGTGAGGGACCTGCGCCGCCCGGCGTACGTGATGCAGAGCACGTTGACGATGATCCCGGGCACCTTGAGCAGGACCAGCGCGATCTGTGCCTCTTTGTTGGAGCGCATGACATGGCCCGTTAGGAGTTTGTAGAAGACGGCGAACGTGACGAACCAGCACCCGTAGGTGACCAAGGACCGCTGGCGCAGAGACTGGTTCCGCACAAGCTCGGTCACGTGCACGTCTGCGATTATGAAGTATTGGAAGGGTTGTTTTGGGGGTCAGCAGACCGCCCTCGAGCACCGCGAGGGTTCGAAACAGTCTACAAGCCTTCGGTACACCTTACCGATGCTATCGACTTAATACGTACAGTAGCGTCTAATTAAAGCTCACACAATGAGCGAACACCCAGATGACTGTCACAACCCAGCATGGATTGGCAAGGGGCTGATGCGTGAAATCTTGGCGTGTTATCAGTCCTACATTCTATTTTTCGTCATGAAACTAATTTCGCCTTGAAACTTGGCGCTGTGATTTGTAATGCCATCGCAAGAAATGAAGGGGATATTTAAGCCCCGCTTTAAAGATATGACTTAATAGACCTAATGTATTAATGTCCATGTATCTGGAATTGGTCACTCTCAAGTTTACATCCATAGGCCCCTGGGAGTCCTCGCACCAGTTCTTCGGCAATAATGTAGCAGTTAAGCGATGCGGCATTGCTCTGCGAAAGCAGGCGCTCCAATGGTGGGCCTTGTGTGACCCAAGTTGCTCTGCCCGAGAAACCTCTCGCGATCAATCATTGATCTAACAGCTACCTGTCACAACTGTCAGTTTACTCGCAACCCGGTGGGAAGGCTGCGATGACGCCATAAGGCCATGTGACCTCGGTGGCCCACCTAGGTTGCTTCTCTGGTGGGGGCCACACTATTTTTCGCTCTCAACGCCGACGGCGGATTTCCTGGATAACGCGGCCTTTAGCGCTATCGCGTTGACATAACTGACTACCGTGCTTAGAAGGCAAGGACGAGCACCTTGAGGCCCCGAGAAGATGTCAGAGGTTCCGGTGTCTTGCTGGTGATCGTGCTGTCGTTTCAGCTCAACCCTCAGCTCAAACAGGCGATGCTTGAAGTCGTCGGGGTCGGCGTTGTTGACGCGCGCGGCCCACGACAGCACGTTCTCTGCGCGTCGGGTGTTCAGCACAGCGAAGAGCCAGCACGGCGATTCTTCCATCAGATAAACGCCCAGAACGAGGCCGCAAGTTGGCACCATGCACGCGATCTGGACGGCCCTCCAGTCGGAGACGATGTCGTGCAGGACGGCCCGGTAGATGGAGGCCAGCAGCGAGCCGCCGGCTGTGGCGAAGCCGCAAAAAAGGGCCCGATGCGCCGTATCGGTCACCTCAAACAGCATAATGGTGGAAGTGACGAGGACGCTGGCGGCCGCGGCGGACAGGAGGGCGCGGAGAGCGCCGAAGGCGACTAAGGTCTTGGCGAAGGCCACTCCTATGCCGGCGAACATGAGCACGAACACCCACATGCACAGAACGGGGCGCCTTCCGATCCTGTCAGCCGCGATTCCTGCAAATGGTGCAGCAACCACTCCTCCAACCATGTAGGCAGCTATCAGGGCGGTCATGATCCAATGACGCTCACAGACGATGTTCCACTCTCGGATGATCGAGTTGACCGGCATTCCAGAGGCGGCATCTACCTCGAAGTCCCAACCGGCGTCGCAGGGAATCGTTCTCCGGTCTTCAACGCCGTCTTCTTCCTCGGAAGGGAACGGCGGCTCGTACCGAAGACATTTGTGGCGCGTCACGCCGTCAGACTCGAGTGGCACGCTGGTGTTCCTCCATATCTCCGCGGACACGTGGGCGTACGCTGCTGGAGGTCGGCACCAGTGGTCCGCGGGCCGCGCCAGGCTGTTGATCGCCGCTGCGTGCAGCACGTGCGCAAAGTTGCAAAGCTGCGGAGCTTCGGGCACCTTCCGTGGCATCGGCGGAGGTGCGGAAGGTCGGCGGCCTGAGCGCCGACTTTTCTTCGTCGAGTGAGCCTCCCTTTCAACGTTGGCCATATCCGGTCGTAGGAGAGGCGTTGTTCGAATACCTGGACGTCTCTGTCCGGTGAATAGGAACCGATTACAATTATGACGACGCCACGGGCCTCGTTGAGAACGGTCTTGCTCGTGAGCGTGCGCTTTGCTCTTCTTCTTCTTCTTATTCTTGCTATTCTTCTTCTCCCTCTCTAAACATGCCACATACCCACGCGGTGGGATCGGCCAAGGTACGGTGGTGAATTCCGAGGCACTATTTGTGCGGGAAAAAAGGCGTGAGGCGGTGAAGTAAAGTTGTTGTTGTTGCCTTGGTGGCATGGCACATACCCACGACGGGGGATTGGCCAGGGTTCAGTGAGGAGAGCCCAAAGAAGGCAAATTGGTGCCAAGCTAATGGATTACCTTTTTGTGCCAAGCTAATGATTTAACTTTGGGTACGTATTCCGAGGAATTAAAGATGGAATTATGGATAAAAAGAAATTACTGGAAGAAATTAATGAAAAAAAAACAACCGGCATAAAGATTAGAGAACTGAATACAAGAAAAATTCTGAATGATTTTGCAATGCGGACATTTTCGGTACCATTAGCAAGGGAACCTGCCGGTAGCAATTATGTAATTGTGGAGGAAATCGCAAACTTGATGCAAAGCGAAACCTCTGGCGCTAGCACCGAAGTAGAGAAGAAGCGGCACCGACAAAGTGAGTCCCATTCGAGAAATTGGAATTTCGAGATACGTCCTTCTCTGAAGTGCAAACCTCCGGTAATAGAATAGGAAATGCTCCAGTGTTTTCACCTCTCCAAAGGCGCACAAAAGTTTGAGGGACTGAACCCGCATCTGCATAAATACAGATTTAAGCGGGGAATTCTGCACAGCAGGAGTGTCATTGCAACCTCACACTGCCGGGATTTACAAGCACTAACCTTCCATGGGTACGTGAGATGGTGGTAGTCAACAGTAGACAGCAAGGGATCGTTGCACATATAGTGGTAGTATGCTGAAAGCGGTGAAAGCGAGACATTCCGAAAAGGATCAGATTAGGGACGCTACAGGCGACCGGTGCATTGAGAGCAGTTTTGCTAAAAAGTCTGCTGCATCATTTTGAGAAATACCGCAGTCTGGGGTCCAAACGAAGCGCACCTCTTTTACCCATCCAGGAATGAAATACTTCAATGAGCGGCTCAATAGATCGTCGCGTTTAGAATCCAGCGCCAACAACACAGAGAGGCAATCTGACAGGAATATCACCTGGAGACATTGGGGGCAATCTTTAAAGCAGCCAGCCCAAGAGCCATAAACTCCGCTAGAAATATGGGAGTGTAATACGGGACTCGAAGTGAATAACTCCATGAGAGATCCTCAGAAAAAATGCCAATGGCTGCGTTCTGGCCAGCCCCGGACGGATCTGTAGCAATCACACTGTGGTGGGGGAAAGAGTCAAGGTGTTCTGAGAGGAGACTAAGTAGGGTCCTGGACGGGAGATGCTTTGCATTAGGTGGGAAAATATAATCAAAAGCGATATCCACAGGGGACGTTGCAGAACCTACTCTACACACGAAACTGAGATCTATACCAATGACCGATAAAAGGTTTTGAGTAAAAACGACTTGAGGGAGAAGGAACCTTGGTCAATGATGACTAAAAAAGAGCCGGGTGGGAAACAAAAATAGGTGTAGCCACACCAAAAGCAGACTCGAATGCCCGTAAGAAAGTCCTGACAGTTAATAGCTGGTGCAATGGCAATGACTTTCTTCTTTCTTCTCTCGAGGCTTTGGTTGCGCAATGATGTCTTCTTAATGGCACCTGACGACGGAAACAAACTTCATATACCGGCAGCAACATAGATTACACGAAACATAAAATGCGGACCTAGTTAAGAATAGACTGCAAAACAAAGGCAAAGACAAATAGAACATTTGTTACAATGGATGTTTTTTTTTTCAGCGGCGCAACTTCATAGCTAATTGTTTAGGGTTCGAGAAAGCCTTGCTGCCTGTGCTAAATGTTTATTGTAAGAAAGAGAAAAAATCACTCAGAGCCAGGTCTGAATTGTAAGGAAGATTAACCATTTTTTTAATTTATACAGACTTCCTGACCGCAATGACTGCCCATCCTTAGCCGCCATTCTACCAGCTTGCAGACATCCTTTGGCTGAAAGAGTGCTCTATTTCGCTAACCAGTACCGGTCTTTTGTTTTGCCGTCGGAAAAGGCCACTTGTCGAATAAAACATCTAAGATGGCGCTTTTCAGAGCATTTCAAGGGGCAGACACCGAATTTTTCTCAGTGATTCAACAGGAAAATGGCGCAAAAGACGTGGACAAAAGAGACAAACATGATAGGACCAGCGCCAACTTACAACTGAATTTTATTTCGCACCAAACCCGCCTTTATGTAGGCCAACACGCCCTAACATCCGTGTAATCACGCACAGGCAGTAGAAAAGATCACTGTAAGATATCTAACACATGAAGCGCGATAGCAACCACGTAACATACTATCATGGCTAAAAAACCCAACAAAAGTATAGCAAACAACACTAAAACGATCATGGCCAAGCAACTCTTAAACACCAAAAACGATACACACTCATGAGTGATACGAGATGACCAACAAGAAACGTGGAAAAAAAAGGTGAAGAATGAAGCGTTAATACCAAAGCAGTGTCAAAGGTAAAAAAAAAAGGTTGAAAAGGATGAAGAGTGCAAACCTTAAAATTGGAAACGAATTTCAGTTGTAAGTTGGCGCTGGTCCTGTCGTGTTTGTCTCTTTTGTCCACGTCTTTTGCGCCATTTTCCTGTTGAAGCATGAACCAACTAGCCCAAACTAGAGTTCTTCTTGAGCATATTTCTTCTACACTGGGCCCTTTACTGTCTCGAAGCTCTCGCACCGAACCAGCCATTGTGTGTGTCAACCTCATCGCCGTGTCTACATGCCAGTCCCGAGTCGTTTCCTACTGCTTGAAAAGGAAACTGGTTCCCTTGGAAGTCCACTCTCTCTTTGGTGTTTTGGAGCCATCCTGGGGCCACGTCAGGCGTGTTTGCAGAATACTCAAGTCTGAGTATTGGCGGCAAGTCCGAACGTATCAAGACTGGCTTCGTCTCCTTGTTGTACTTGGTAAAGAACCTGTGAAAGAAAACAGGCGCTTTCAGGAGCTCAAGCGGCTGGCAGCGAATTCTACTGAGTTTCTTTGGCAACGCGCGCTTTCGAACCTGCTTCATCGTTCAAAGGAGCCCTGTGTTGAAAGCCCTCAACGGGTGACGGTGCTAGGAGGAGCAGAGCTGCCAGAAGAGGTCGAGCGGGTTTTAGAAAAAGGACCAAAGTTCAGCCTCGCACCTTCTGCACAGCGTCAGGAACTTTTAGGCCTCGTTAGACGGGTGGCTAGCCATGCCGCGGACCAAGAAAAAGACAGGATCATAAGCGACGGTGTTGCCTTCTTGAAGACGAGCGTTAATCGCAGTCTTCCAAAAAAACTGCATCTACAGAAGATATCAAGCATTCTTAAAGACAAGGACCTCGTTGTGGTGCAGGCTGACAAGGAGGGTGGCTTTGCAGTTATGCCGTCCGGTTTATTTCGTGACAAGGCTTTAGCTGCAATACATAAGAACTTCAAGCAGGTACCGTTCAAAGTGCGGAAGCAAAAAACTAAGGCTCTTCAGATCCTAGAAGACATGCACCTAGAGGGCATAAAAAAGCTGGCCCAGGAAGAAAAAGGAAGGTCTCTCGAAGTTTTCTTCACCGTGAAGACCCACAAGCCTGGTTTACCGCTACGCACCATCGTTTCGGAAAGGGGGACGTGGCAACGTCTTGTCAGCAGCTACCTTCAAACCCACCTTGGACACCTGGTATGCAAGGACCCGTTTCTTGTGCGCAGTTCGTGCGAGGTGCAAAACCACCTGGAGTCTTTGCCCCCCAAGCACTACACAGGGTTTTCCATCGACATTGAAGAGCTGTTTTACTCCGTTCCCCATCAAGGACTTTTAAAGGCTGTCAGGGAAACCATCCAGTCCACCGGCGAAGTCCCTTTTCAAAATGCAGCAGGAGTAAGCGTTGACAATTTCATTTCTTTGTTAGAATTTTACCTAAGTTCGACTGCTGTTTTGTTTGATGGAAAATTCTTTGTTCAGAAGAAGGGAATATGCATTGGCTCGTCTGTAGCTCCCGCCCTTTGTGATATTTTTCTCTCCATTGTAGGAGCCGACATCAGATGCCACCTTGTTGATCCGCACGTAGTCTCTGTACATAGGTACGTTGACGATTTCTTAGTTATCCTTAAAGACACTTCTGAGCATGAGCTAGACGCTGCGGTCGCAAGGACTATGTCCGTGTTTTCAGAACACAGCCAAGGCCTCAGTTTTACTAAGGAGGTCCCGACAAATGGCGAACTCCAGTTCTTGGACCTTAGGGTACGGTTTTGCAAAGATGGCTTGTGTTGGATGTATAATCCGCGTTCAAAGAAAGGTTTGCTCCCCTTTGACAGTGCTCATTCGAAGCTTGTGAAGCGGGCAATTGTTTCGGACTCCTTTCAAGCGTCTTTGAACAAATCATGCCCCCATATGGTCTCTTCCAGTTTCAGTGCTCAAGTTCAGCGGTTAAAAGAAGCAGGATACCCCTCTTGTATGGTTACTTCCGTGTGTGAAGCCATACTGCAGAAGATGAAGCAAGGTCCTAAAAGCAAAGATCCGGTTTCACGCAACCGTGTGGCAGTAATACCGTATATCCACAAGGTTTCACACAACCTTAAAAAAGTAGCAGGCAGACATAATGTTCAGGTCGCATTCTCAGCCCCCTGCAAACTTTCTAAGCTTTGCGCAATGACTAACAGGAAAAAACAACCGGCTTGTACTGTGAAACATCAAAACAAGTTCACACGGTGCAGGACGCGGGTTGTTTACCAGATTCACTTAAGTTGCGGGCTCAGCTACATTGGCCAAACTGGTCGATGTTTTAATGAGCGAGCCAGCGAGCACTGCCGCAATCTGTGGAATAAGGAAGGAAGCTTTCTAGTGGATCATTGCAAAGCCTGCAGGGGTTGCCGTCCGGAGTTCGAGAAAACTATTTTTTTTGAGGAGTGGGAAGGACAGATTTGAGAGAGAGGTGGTCGAAGCCTTTTACATCAGGAAAGAAGGGAGCAGATGCCTCAGCAAGCCATCCATTGCGCATAGCAACGAGGAGTACACTTTTCTAGAAAGTTTTCTGTAGGCTCTTCGTTTTGTTTTGTTGTGCACGCTCTTTCCTTTGGCATTGGTTGAAATTTTTGACGATTTTTTGACGATGTGCGGTTTTTGCGCGGTTTTTGTTCTCGTTTTTTACACCTTTGACGCTGACCTTGGTCTGAGCTCCGCATTCATCCTTTTTCATGTTTCTTGTTGGTCATCGGTTATCATTCATATGGCTGCTGGTTGTTCGTTTCCAATTTTTTCTCGTTTTTATACCTTTGACGCCGACTTTGGTCTCAGCTTCGCGTCCATCTTTTTTCTGGTTGGTCATCGGTTATCATTCATGTGGCTGCTGGTTTTTCGTTTCTAATTTTAAGGTTTGCACTCTTCATCCTTTTCAACCTTTTTTTTTTTTACCTTTGACACTGCTTTGGTATTAACGCTTCATTCTTCACCTTTTTTTCCACGTTTCTTGTTGGTCATCTCGTATCACTCATGAGTGTGTATCGTTTTTGGTGTTTAAGAGTTGCTTGGCCATGATCGTTTTAGTGTTGTTTGCTATACTTTTGTTGGGTTTTTTAGCCATGATAGTATGTTACGTGGTTGCTATCGCGCTTCATGTGTTAGATATCTTACAGTGATCTTTTCTACTGCCTGTGCGTGATTACACGGATGTTAGGGCGTGTTGGCCTACATAAAGGCGGGTTTGGTGCGAAATAAAATTCAGTTGTAAGTTGGCGCTGGTCCTGTCGGGTTTGTCTCTTTTGTCCACGTCTTTTGCGCCATTTTCCTGTTGAATCATGAACCAACTAGCCCAAACTGGAGTTCTTCTTTTTCTCAGTGACTTTTTGTTTTAGAATAATAATAAACATGAGTTGCCGCTTGAGATTTGTGTATCCTCAGTAAACGAGTTATGACTGAATTTGTCCTCCCGTAGATTTTAGGGTCCGGTTTCAGTAGCTGAACAGCGCTTTCCACATGACTGCCAGGTATGAGAGCATAAGGGACCCAAAAAACCTGCGATATGTTAGTTCCTTGTTCACTAGCCGTCGTTCCGCCCTCTGCAGCATTTTAGCTTGATCGTTGAAATCAATTAAAATGATAAAGCAGCGATTACATGGAAGATTTTGCATGCCTCAAGTGACATCGTACCTACGGTTGTCATGACGTAAGCATCGCTTGGCTACTGAAACCGAAACTTAAACTACACTAAGGTAACGCTTTGGGCTAGTTGGCGTGACGCAGCGATGGAACAGATGTGTTACGCATTTTTTCATGTAGAAAAGCCTGTTCCTTTGCTGCCGAGCTTATGTGCTTTGTTTATCTGGTTTTAGATGGCGTTACAGTAAGCGTCACCACAATAAGAAAAAAAGCACCAAAACGAGGCCGAGATAAAAGAAAACTACAAGCGCTATCTGACTGCTGGAGTTTTATTCAGCTCATGTCTGTTTTCTCCGTTTGTGCTGCCTTCTGTTGCATCTGTTCAGCGAAAGAAGAGCCTCCGAAGTGGTGACCTTTGCCAACATCTTTCCTTTACCCGGCCACATCTTTCGCCTGCAGCCTTTCCGCCTACGAATTCCACTCCTCCGACGCACCCCAACGATGCAACTGTAGATGATGATTGTATTTATTTGGTCCAATAAGAAGCTCGCCCCGTCCGGCAGCAGCCCTCAGTCCAGGACTCTTGCAAAGCTGCCGTCAGCCTGGCTCGTTCCATCAGCTTGCGCTGGTCATCCAGGACAGAGCTGGACAGCACAGCTTGCGAATAGTTGGTTTTGGATATAAGAATGCATAAGGCTTAGCGAACTAGTGGTGGACACGTCTTTACCAAGGCGACCGGATGCCCTGTTTCCACATCCGTGAGCTGGACAGGCGAGCGGGGAGGGGGGGTTGATGATGTTTCTCCAAGGAGCCGCATATCTCCAGTGCTTTAGCGTGGCAGAATGCCCCTCTGCTCCTATGGGCTGCATGAATCGAAGGTTGTATCCTGCAAGTTTGGCTTGCACTAGCCTCTGTGCCTCGTTCCTGAGGGTGAGCTCCGCGCCGCCTTGATCTGACTCAGCGGCCGCCTCTTTCAGAGCCCTACGGTGTTCGCGGTTGGCGTCGCGGCGTGTACGCCATGGTGTAGTTACTAAAACGCTATTGTTCGCAAATTCAGAGTGCTAGGTTGATGAGATCAGGCGGACGCTTTCTCAGCCTCATCGTCCCATCATGGATTCGCTGGAGACCGTGTCGGACGTCTGTCCCAGATCATGTGAGTCAGCACAACTGTGCGTATAGTGCCGGTATATATAGGCGTCGTACATTGTGGCCGCACATCAGTGAGAGCGGCTCTTGAAGTCCTCCGCAGTTTTTTTGACGACCCTTCTCGGCAGATACATGCCACCTTACAACATACATGCCTCAGAAGGAACCTCAGAAGCTAGAGCGCGAAATGGCAATGAAGTAATCTCATGCTAAAATTGAGGTGCGATTGCGGTCCGTGCAGTGGCGGCCCCTAATGGCGTGAAGCCCAACCTCGACACCTCGTACTTTGCAATGAGAGCGATAGCTAGACGGACCACGTTAAGGAACTCGTGTCTCAGAAAATCTGCCGTCGTCGTCGGCGTCGTTGACCGCTATCGAAGAATCCCCACAGAAGCAACCTGGGGGGCTGATGGGCCGCCTAGGTCGCGTGACCTTGTGGCGTCGTCACAGCATGCTCACAGGATTGTGAGCAAAACTGCCCTCCGTGGCAGGTGCCAGTTAAATTAATGATTATTCTCGAGGGGTTGCCTGGGAATAGCAACGACGGTCGGTCAAGCCGCATCGATGGCAGCAGCTGCCATCGCAGGGGAGTAGTGCATCGTTTAACCGCTGTGCCACTGCGCCTGGACCGGCATGACGACCCCCAGGGATCTATGAATGTTAAGTACAGAGTGGCCAATTCGATGTATGTTGGCATGAACTCATTAACACTATCGCTTCATACCCTTAAGGCGGAGCTTAAAGGGTTCCTGAAAGGGGTGTTTTAGGGTGGCTGTAATACACTTTTTGAAGTTGCAAATAGCACATTGTTGGGTGAATTTTCAGTTCATCGTTAACAACGAAACTGCCCAAGAAAGGCCCGGACGAGACAGGGAGCATTTCTGTCATTTTACGAACACGTCCTTGTTCACGCAAAAGTATATGTATTGAGGTCTTGGTTGGCACCTGCACCGTCTGGCATCTTCTTGGCTTGCATTGATTGATGATGTGGTGTGCCGTTTAGACATCGAGAGAATTGTCAGTTTTTAGATACGTGGGCGATTATTTGGTTTTTCTTAACCATCAACCATGATAGGACGCACACATGTATATATGGGAGATGTATGTCCGATTTACAATGCGTCTTTCCCATTCACCATCTCGTCCAATTCTTTCTTGCGCAGTTTCATTCTTAACGCTTTTTGAATGTATGCCTGTACACGAAAACTTGAGTGCCCGACGGCGACAGTTCCACAACAAAGACAGAACCGCAGATTACGTCATCATTATCCCCACCCCTTATTCGGCGCTGTGCGCTGATGAGGCGCCGGAAAGCACTCGCGGTGTTAATCACAGATTGCCTCGACATATCAAAAGCTAGCCCCCAAAGTACTTCTCATGCTTTTACATACAAACATTCTACCCCTTTTAAGTCGTCGAATTCTAAAAGCGTTTCAGTTGCCCTTTAACGAGATAGGTTACTACATTGGCGCCCAGCGTGGGTCACCTCATGAGGGAACTTCCTCGTTGTAGGAGCAGGTTCGTAACCAGCGGCGCGCTCAGAGAAGATGCAGGGGCCCAAAAACAAGAACGCTTTTAGGTCCAAGAGGGAAGGGAAAATACGGAAAACTCGGAGCAAAATAACAATGGCCAAATCTCGATTGATGGCAATCGACACTACTGGGCAGCAAACACAAAGATAATCAAACAATGGCGAAGGGAGCAGATAAATAGGAAAAGTGAACAAGAGCTAAGCAAACAACCACAGGATCTATTTCAAGCACGCAGCGTGCAGTAGAAGGTCGGACAACGCAGAAGTGACCGCTCAGCCGGTCTCAATACGCGGAAGCCTCCCACCACTTTTTCAATGACCTGCTTACTCTCTCCAGGGCGCAGTCGTGACTTAAGCACACAAGTAGCACGAAAAGCTATCCTGCCGCACTACTTCTGCGACACCGGCCGCGGTGTTCATCGGTGCCTGCAGATGACACTCAGTTAGCAAAGCATAATTAACACATCAGCGTTTCATACCATCCACAGAAGGCTACAGTACTTCTGACGCAAGAGAACAAGAAAACATTACACGAACCGTCACAGACATCAAGATAATACAGCACGGAACTTTTAATTAGCTTATCATCGCAACACAGGGATGGCGTAGGAATAGTGTCAATCTCACGTCGAGGAAGTCCGGAGTTCAAATCCTGGTGCCGCGCAGTTCTCCACCGGAGAAAAACAAAATCCGCTTGTCGAAGGAAATGCATTTTCAGGCCAGTGGTGCGGCGTGATCTCGGTGACCAGAACTGACAACTCACTCCCTCACCAGAACAGGATTTGGCCACGCCCGTGTAGTACTTGGCCACAACCTCATATATGAATACAACAATCAAACCTCGGCCATAAAGTGACTAAGGCAACGGTCAGTCCTGCGACGCAGTGGAGGGTGCTAGGAATCACTTGCTACGGACAGGCCGCCGTTGGAAACTGTGCCTGGCAGCGTTTAACGCTAGAACCTTATCTAGCGAGGTTAGTCCAGCATTTCTGTTCGAGTAACTAGCGGGTATTAGACGGGATGTCATGCTGCTCACTGGGATTAGGAGGACAGATGAGTATACAGTGCTAAAGGGCGAGCACTTACTAGTCTATCGCGGATTAGCCGACAGACGAGAACCAGGTGTGGGATCCTCATCGATCAGGATATAGCTGGCAGCATAGAGGAGTTCTATGTGTTTACGAGAGAGTAGCAGTTATCGTAAGTAAGCTTAATAATAGGTGCAAACTGAAGGTGGTACAGGCCTACGCGCCTGCGTCCAGCCAGATATTTTAAAGCTTCTATGAAGACGTGCAGTCGATAACAGGCAAAGTAAAAACACAGCACACTGTAGTGATGGTCCACTTCAGTGCCAAAGTAGGCAAGAACCACGCTGGAGACCATGCAGTGGGCGATCGTGGCATAGAATAGCAGGAGAGGGGGGAGCGGTTATTAGTAGAGTTCGCTGAGATAAATAATTTACGTATTATGAATACCTTCCACAAAAGGATTAGCAGGAAGTGAACGTGGAAGAGCCCCAATGGTGAGATTAAAAATGAAATAAAGTTCATACTGTGCGCTCACCCTAGTATCGTGCAGGATGTCGAGGCCCTCGGAAAGGCGCGTTGTAGAGAACACAGGATAGTAATGTCTCGAAGTAGCTAAGGTTGGAAGAGGGAACAGCAGAAAGTAGTGAAACGTAAGCCAATTAATGAATTAGCAGTAGGAGGGAAAGTTGAGAAATTCTGGATCTCGCTGAGGAACAGATATTCGGTTTTGACTGAGGATGACGACCTTAATGTCCAAGCAGTGAACGATACTCCCATGGACTCCCAGGAGAGTAAAGATTTGTTAAAGAAATGCCAAAGCATGAAAGCCTCTATCACCACAGACAAAATAGAACGGGCAGAGCTATTTAAGATAATAAGAGCAAGATAACTGGCATAAGGAAGTTTAATATGGCGATAATCTACCGTGCTCTAAGGAACATACGTAGCCTAAATCCGATCAAAAGGACATAAGCAAAAATCAGATGTGTGTGTTAATTGACAAAGAGGACAATGTCACAAGCAATGTGGATAAGACAGTTAACGTATCCAAAGATCTTCTGCACATATCTTTACAGTAGCCAATGTAATCAGGCCTCTAATAAGAGCGTCGTAGCGCACAGCACTCGGACATCCCGCCAGTAACAAAAGAGGAAATAAAAAAAGCCTTAGGATCAATTCAAACGCGGAAAGCTCCGGGTGACAGGGTCTGTTGAACAGGAGATCTGTTGAGGGACGATGGAGAGACTGCGCAAAAAAAAAAAAAATTCGGTCGAAGTGGGTAATTACGTCAAATGTGGATATGTGCGCTAGCATGACGTCAGTTTTCAGTTGGAGCTGCGACCTACTAGGTGATACCGGGCCACCACCTAATTACCACCCAAACTTCCTGTTCCGTTGAGCAACCGTGCCAGCATCATTCGAATCACGTTCTCCTCCTAATCGCTGCTGCTCATTCCGCTTAGCTCGGTGCACTTAGCGGTGGTGCCACCCAATTAGCGCCGCCAGGTTCTCGCCTGGTTACCATCGGCTACACCTTGGAAAGTAAGCCACTCAGTGGGCAGGTAAGCAGTGGCGGAGTGGCACAAGGCAGGTGCTATGACAGGTGTTGTTATCGGTGGGGCTTAAGTTGTTTGGTTTAGGTTGCAGCCGAGGTTGCTCTTTCCGAGCAGCCTCTCACTATTAAATGGGCTGCCACCTGTCGCGGTGGGCAGGAGAGCAGCTTCCCACAAGCCCGGCTTCAGACAAACAGACAGAACGACAACACAACGCCCAAACGCGGGGAATGGGCACTATATGTGCTAGCGCACTGAAACTAGCCACGCTGTGTACGCAATACCTTAGACCTCGAGCTTAGCGGAAGCTTGAAAGAACGCCAACATCTTCTTAATCCATACGAAAAGGGACGTCAAGTACTTGAAAAGTGACAGACCGATCAGCTTACTGTCCGTTGCCTACAAGGTTTAGTATAGCCAGGACAACCTTGAATCAACCAAAGGATCAGGCAGTGTTTCGTAAAGGCCACTCGACAATGGGCCATGTTACACTGTCAATAACTTTGATAGAGAATGCGCAGAATACGCCAAACTCCTATATAAAGCGTTCGGAGATTACAAGAGAGCTTCTGAATCATTCGACACCTCAGCAGTCATGCAGACATTACGGAATCAGGGTGTAGACGAGCCTTTGCAAAATACTGGAAGATCCCTATAACAGCCCCACAGCCACCATAGTCAAACATAAAGGCAGATAAAAAAGTGCAGTAAGGAATGGTGTCGGGCAGGGATTCACGACCTCGCCAATGCTATTTACCGCAAGTTTACGGAAGGTATTGTTAAGATCGGCGAGCACGGGCCTGGGAATTATTCCAAGAAGACATGAGTCATGCAACAAAGTGCGGTGGGTACTGGCGGCGGCGTCAGGTGGCCGAGTCTGCCCTCGGGTCGCCGGACGGAGTGATGCGGTGAAAGGTCACGCTGTTGACTTTATTTGAAAGGCGACTGCGACATTGACCGAGGTCCCGTGTTTCGGACATGAGGGGGGTAGTACAAGGCCCTTCATTCACCTGTTGGGAAACGCAGCGCAGTTCCTTTCCATGGAGGCACCGATCTCAACACAGTGCTGAAGTCGACACGACAGCCTTCGAAGACGTGTCTTTCCCCCTGTCCATCGGCTGTGAAACGGCGTGGCATTCATTTCCTACGGAGGCGCGGAACCTGCCAATTCGACACGATAGTGCTCGAGGATTGCTGGCTTTTAGCCTCTCCATTGATCTAGCTGCGAGAGAGCGAGAGAGCCCAGCACCGCCCCCTGCCGTGGGTCGTACCACCGTTGTCCGCATCTGCCCACCTGACTGGACATCGATCTCCGAACTTTATTCCCCACTCAGGGATCTGGGGAATACGAAGCGTATTTAACGAGATGTTATTTTGTGACCGGAGCACTCCCATCTCGACTGTAAGTATGTAAAATAACCCTTCTGTACACTTTGACGAGTCAGTAAACACCAGGGCCTCTCCGTCTCCAACAGTATTCAGAGTCTTCGACTTGTTACAGTTGGGGATTTGAGAATGCCCTAGTACTCTGCGGTTCACTGATGACATTACCTTGCTAGGCCACTCAGGGAATGCACTGCAAAACATGATCAGTGAGTTAGGCAGAGCAGAATGTTAGATCTAAAAGGTTTAGGCTGTTACATGCTACCGGTAGGGTTAGCGTTGTTGATTCTGCCAACAATTTCCACACCGTAGCGGCACATAAATGCTAAATAAGATCCATAGATCAGCCACATGCCTGAGACCTGGCTGATCAACGTAGCTCTGTTAATAACAGTCAATCGTATACTCCTGCTGTCACCATCTGGAGTCTAAATCCGAGTCCCGGAGGAACTGCAGTTCACGGTGGGTAGCGAGGCGTTGGAAGTGCTAAGGTAATACCTCTACTTAGGGCAGGTAGGGACTGCAGATCCGGATCACGAGAGTAAACTAACTAGAATAATAAGAATGGAGAGGAGCGCATATGGCAGGTTCTCTGAGATGCTGAATGGCAGTTTCGATCCCCCAAGAGAAAAGTATACAGCAGCTGTATCTTACGGGCAGTCACCTATGGGGTCGAAACGTGGAGGGTAACGAAAGGGTTCAGCTTAAGGACAACGCAGCGTGCTATGGAAAGAAAACTGGTAGGTATAGCGTTAAACAACCGGAAGAGGGCAAAGTTGATCAGGGAACAAACGCGGGTTAATGATATCTTAGTCGACATCACGAAGAATAAATGGGATGACAATAACTGCACAGGACAGCGTTAACTGGAGAGATATGTACAAAACCTTTGTCCTGCGGTGGGCGTAGTCAGACTACTGGTTATGATGATGATGATGATGATCATATGCAAATAAAAGGAGGGAAGTACGCAATAGGTAAAAAGCTACTTTATATTATTATCGCCGGTTACGCCGTCGCAGTGGTTCAGTGGTTATGGTACTCGGCTGTTGACCTATAAGACGGGAAGTTCGATCCCGAACGCGGCAGTCGCATTTCTGTAGACACGCAATGCTAGAGACCCGTGTACTGCGCAATGTCAGTGCACGTTAAAGAACCCCAGGTAGTCTAATCCGGAGCCCTCCACTACGGCGTCCCTCATAGCCAGATCACGTTAGGACATTAAACACCAACGCCATAAACAAAACCAAACCAAAGTTGAATACAATTAACTGAAGAACAGAGCGGCGAACACACCTCAAAGGAAGGCCACCAGCCAATGGCGTCAATCGGTCGACGCCATTTCCTGGAGAGCATCCTTAGGGAAGCATCTGTTGCTTCGTTCTTGACTTACTGAAGGCGAAGTGGCACTGGCCACCGGCCCCATTCAAAGGGGATACTACAATATCAGAGTTCATGAATTTAATGGAAGGAACGTGGACCAAAAGGTTGTTGTAAATATGAAGACGAAGACGTTTCGGCTTCCATACGGAAGCCTTGATCACTGGGCGGAAAGCCCAAAGCACATCGCTTAAGTACGTTGCAGTAATCGCCCCAAGCATCTTGCGTACGTAGGCGGGAGATTGCCTGCGTTGTGGTTAAGTGTTTTTCCTGTTGTTTGGATTATTACGGATTCCAGATATCGACGTGACAGCCAACTCTTTTCTCTTGCGATGACTGATGCTTCTTCCCATGCTATTCTGTGCGTCGCGGCTTCCACGTGTTCCGCAAGTGCATTAGATGCAATCCTCTTCTTCCTGGCGTCGTTCTTGTGGTCCCTCAATCGTCTTTCGAAATTCCCGCTCTCCCCGATATAGCAGTAGTCGCAATCTGCGCAGGGAATCTTGTAGATGACGCCAGGAAACTTCTCTTTCTTTATCTTCTCTTTGACGCCAACCAGCTCGTGCCTCAGCTTGCACGCAGAAACATCAGCGACCTGCACACCGTAAGTGCGTAGAACGCGAGCCAATTGGATTGGAGTAAACTTTATTTGTGCCTGCAGTTGGACGCTCGCGCGCCCCGACGAGGGCCTACGTCGTCTACGAGGCTGCCGTTACTCGGCGCGGGTCTCCGCTCGCCGTTGCCGGCTCGCTGGATCCCTGCCTTTCGAGCGCCCCGAGGACCTGCTGGACGGCCCATAGCTGTTGGTCATGGTCGTTGCTCTTCGCGGCTGCCTCCAGCCGCGGCGGGATTGTTCCTGATCTTGCTTCCTTTGGATTTTTGATGCAGTCCCACAGGATGTGCGTGTGATCTGCCGGCTCCCTCCGGCAGACTCTACACGTATCGGTCGGGTAGGTCTCGGGGTACATGCGATGCATAAGTCTCGGGCTCGGTAGCGATCCGGTCTGGAGCTGTCTCAGTAGTACCGCCTCCGCTCGACTCAGCCTCGGGTGCGGGGGTGGGAGAGTCCTGCGAGCCAGGCGGTAGGCCTCCGTGATTTCGCTGTAGTCGGTCATGCGGTCCTTGGCTCCGAACCACGTCGGACGGTCTGTTGCCGGGGCGCGGTTGGTTAGCACTCGCGCCGCTGCATGTGCCGTCTCATTGTGGTTCGCACTGCGTTCCGACGCGTCGCCCGCGTGCGCCGGAAACCACTTGATTCTTACTCTTCTGTCTTGCAGTTTAGTCGCTCGTAGTACGCGCTCGGCCTCCCTGCAGACTTGGCCTTTGGCGAAGTTTCGCACCGCCTGTCTCGAGTCACTCAGCACCGTGTAGCAGTCTGCGTCGGCAATGGCCAGGGCGATGGCCACCTCCTCCGCTTGTTCCGCTCCGGCGCCTCTCACGCTCGCTGCCGTCTTCGTGGCGCCGGTCGACGCCTCTATGACGACCGCTGCGAAGGCCAAAGACTCGCTCACGCCCGGTACATACGGCATAGCGGCTCGGGCTCGGCACGGGGGACCAACTAATTCTAACGGGCGTGATGACCGTTGAAGAACGGAATCTACGAAGTGCTTGGGGTAGCCGCAGTCACTCAGTTCTCGGCGCACTTGACGTAGGCCAGCAGCCCGATCGTCTGGCCTTGGGCAGATGTTTTTGGCACGTCGGACGAGGGAAGCCACGACGGAGCGTTTGTGGCAAACCGCGTGCATGGAATTAAAATGTCAATATCAGGGCAACACTGGCGTAGGGACCAATTAGGGTTGGCTAATATTGAAGACTGCGGAAGAGGAAGCGAAAGTTTAAAGAGGATTGCGAAATAGTTGCACCTTGTCGTCATAGTCACGTGCCAGGTATTTCAGGGCAGCAGATCACTAATTTTTAAATATAACGTTTTTAAGGTAAAGAGAAGCTTTTGCGGCATAGCTATACCAGTGCTGGCGGACGTCACAAAAAAAACAGGTGGATCATGTTAACTATTAAAGTGATCAACTTGATTATAATCGCTAACTTTTTAACTATTATCGATAGGAACCTGACTGCAAATAGAGATTTCTAGCTGGCCGCTAGCAATAGCGACCTTTTATTTAACGAGATTTATTGCCCAGGGCATAAATGGGCAAAATTGGGATAAGGTATGCAGTAAGGATTGAAGTAATGGGAATAAGCTAGCTGATTTTATGACGTCCAGTAGTGAGCGATGGTATGGTCCCTGCGTCCAGGCAATATATGAAGCAGGGTTGCGCGGTGAAAAAAAATCTCGGCCTCTCCCGTAACCGAGACTAGAGTAAGCAAGAAATGTTTACGGGCATTACACTAAACGTACGCGGACACGACGAGACGCAGGCCTGACAAGAATGTATATGCAGCGCGTTCGAAGCTGTCTAAAGAGCGTAGAGGCGAAAGCGTTTTCCGCACCACTTTGCCTATGTGACACTGGTGACGTCACCACTGGATTACACCACACATAATTGATGACAAACTAATGACAAAGTACTACTTAGTGACAAATTACTGATTAATGACTAAATACTAATTAACTGCTAATTAATGAAGCTTAAGCTTCGCCTTTAGGAGTGAAGCGCGACAGCGTGTTGTAGCGCTGCCAGGCAGCCCACGGAACGCCACCACCCGTTCGACGCGATGCTTGCCCTTTGAACGCGATGCTTTTCGAGGAAAGGAAATTACGCAGTATTTCTCTGTCATCTCGGTGAACACCCGAACCGCACCGTACAGGAAGGGAGGAACGCCACAACCCATTCGGCGCGATGCCTTGCCCTTTGAACGTAAGGCTTTTTGAGGAAAGGAAATGGCGCAGTAATTCCCTGTCATCTCGGTGGACACCCGAACCGCATCGTAAAGGAAGGGAGGAACGCCACCACCCGTTCGGCGCGAAGCTACCGGCGCTTGTATTCCGGTCGTGTAGGAGGGCTTAGAGAGTCTCATTAAATCTCGTTAATCTCGTACGGTGCCCGGATGCTCTCGTTTCATTGCCCGGGTGAGTGGAATTCAGTGCCCGGATGTTGGCTCTCATTCTCGGCGTGACGTCACCACACTGTCGACAACGGGAGCTAAAAGCATTTCATGCTTAAAACCCGATGCCTTCATCTGTCGGATCCTTGTAGGCTTGAGAGCAGAGCAGTACCACAGTAAGTGGCGAATGTCGCCTTCGATGTCCTCGCGTTTACACATTGGACACCCAGGCCGAGGAAAGAAATCTCGGTACTGAGGCCATTTCCTAGTTACGGCAGGTGCGAGGGCAACCCCGATCCGTATCCTCCGAAGCCCAACCTCCTTTGCACGGCTAAGACCGCGGTTGAGGGTTACCGCACACGGATTAGAGCACGTATGCGGAGCCAGAGGTGTTCCTCTCTTGATAAAAGGACTGTAATAATAATAATAATAATAAAAGTTAGGAGACACTTTGGCGACTAAAGTGGTGCAAGGCGAAAGCCTGAGTACAGCATTCTGCCACGAATGTGGTTGTGAATGATGATTCAAGTGCTGCCAGCGAGTGACGCGTCCATTGGCTGTCTGCTTGTGTCACTGATGTGTGGTTAAGATGTTAGGCTTCGCCTGTAAGAGTGGAACGCGACATCGTCTTGCAACGCTGCCAGGGAGTCCACAGAACGCCATCGCCCATTTGGCTCTACGCCTTGCTGGACGGTAAATTTATTTTTGAGAAAAGGAAATGTATTTCTCTCCCATATCTGGGTGGACACCTGAACTTCGCCTTAAGGGAAGGGGGGAAGATGGGAGTGAACGAAGACGCCGTATTTATTTAGACGCGCCTTTGTTCATTCCAAACCATTCAGCTGGCATGGCGCAGTGGCTAGCGTGCTTGTGTCGCACTCCGGAGACCCTGGCTCGGTTCCCCAACTCGACCAATTTCGTAATCGGTTTTATTTATTTATGTGTTTTCACTAGAAAGGTTAATTAGGCTATTTGATATTTACATTACTGTAATTCTATCCATCGTGTTCTGTCATTCACCTGTCAAATGTTGGAACTGTCTAGGATGTTGGGCACACTGTATACGAAACGAGGAACGACGATTCGGGCAATGTCGAACTGGGTGGGGAAGTGGGTAGTGGTGGAGGAAACGCGGCTTCGGCCGCTTATCTGTATTTTGAGCAGTGTCTGCTCCCGCGGACGCGGTTGTTGCTGCGACGCGCGTCTTTCTTTCTTTTCCTCTTGATTCTCCTCTACTTTTAATTAGGCTAATTTAATAATTAAGCAATTAACTAAACTCAGTCCCACTTAGTTGGAGCATCACTATACGATCCCTTTAATTGGTTGCATGGTTACTTGCCAAAGTACAATTGGCCCCATTTGAAATTCGCGAATTGTGACGTCACGAGCATTTTGACCAATTGAAAAGCGTGACATTTCTGTTGACAACTGCTTACAACGATGAGGCAGTAAAGGCTTCCGCCTTAATGAAATATCATCCTGGCTACGCCCACTGTAGGAGAAAGGCTTCTCCCATCTCCCTCCAATTAACCCTGTCCTTCGCCAGTTGCAGCCACCTAGGGGTACACCACAGGGCGCGGTGCTCTCTCCCCTTTTATTCAATCTGGCTATGATGCACCTACCGGCCCAGCTGGGCGCTGTCGCCGGTGTACAACATGCGCTGTACGCCGATGACATCACCCTGTGGGCCACACAGGGTTGTTTTGGAGACATTGAGGCCAACCTGCAGGAGGCAGCGACCATAGTGGACCGTTATGCTCGCCGCTGCGGCCTCCAATGCTCCACCCAAAAGTCTGAATTTGTGCACATACGCCCCTCACCAAAGTGCACAGCCAAAATTTCATTGTCTCTTAAGACAGGTCCAATCCCTGAAAAAATCGAAGTCCGGGTACTGGGGCTCTTTATACATCAAGATAGACGGTCAGAAACAACATTGGCCAAACTCCGTCAAATGGGGGACCAGGTGGGCCGCTTAGTCCGCCGGGTTTCTAACAAGCGCGGGGGGTTACGATGTAAGGACGCCTTGCGGCTGGCGCATGCATTTGTAACCAGTCGAATTCTATATTCGACTCCATACCTCCACCTGCGCAAGCAAGACGAGGATTCACTCGAAGTCATCCTCCTCAAAATTATTAAACGGGCTCTGGACCTCCCCGTGAACAGCTCCAACAAGCGCCTCCTGGGGCTGGGCATGGTGAACACATTTCGGGAGCTCCGGGAAGCCCACTTGACCAACCAATACACACGTCCCTCGAAGACATCGTCGGGTCGCCGCCTCCTTGCCCGACTGCACATCCAACACACCACTCTCATGGAAGAGCGCGTACGTATTCCATCCCAGTGGAGATGCGCCCTCCACGTGCGCCCTCTTCCCGCGAACATGAACCGTGAGGACCATAATGGCCGGCGCCTGGCGCGGGCGGGAGCCCTGGCCCGCCACTAAGGATCGAAACCCGGCGTATAATACGTGGATGCATCCGGCCCCCACCATGGGGGATGGTTCACGGCAGCAGTCGTCCACGAATCCAAAACAGTGAACGGCCTTACTTTCCGAGCCCGTGACATAACACACGCGGAGGAGGTCGCCATTACGTTGGCTGCATCTGATCCGACTTCAAAAACAATTATTTCCGACTCGCGAGGGGCATGTCGGAACGTCGAGCAGGGCTGGGCACCGTACCTAGCCTACCGCATTCTCCAAAACAGCGTCTATACCGGGGACCCCGCTCATCGGCGTATCGTTTGGGCTCCTGCTCACATGGGCCTTGAGGGAAATGAGGCAGCTGACGCCGCCGCCCGCGAGCTCTCTCACCGGACATTCCCCTCCGACCCCGACGATCAGGAACTCGAATTCACTCCCGCTTACTCGTTTAAAGTCATTTCTTTACTTTATCAATCTGGCCATGGTCTTTATCCCCGCCCGTGTAAAGGTCTCTCAAAGGCGGAGGAGCGGCTTCTGCTCCGCCTGTATACCAATACTTTGCTGTGCCCGGCAGCTCTCTAACACTTCGACCCTTCTTTCTCTGGCAGCTGTCTGCACTGTGCGGAGAAGTCTTCGGACATCTACCACATGGTGTGGGCCTGCCCCTCCAACCCTGCTATCCCCCCTCACCCCAACCCAACCCGGGAGCACTTGGAGGCGACCCTGCTCGGCTGCTCTTACCTGCAGGCCCAACGGGCCCTGGTCGCGCGAGCCCGGGCAGTGGCCGACGCCACTGCGGTCCCGAACTAGGAACCTCCACCTAGTACTTGAGGGCTGGCCCCCTGTGGGTCAGCTCATACCTCACCTCCCGAAGTTTATCTGTAAATAAATATTTTCCACCACCACCATCCCCGCTGACTTCTTAATCTCATCCGCCCATTTAACTTTCTGCCGCCCCCAGAAGAAGCCGAGGCAATGATGAGCGTGGAGTCACGATGTGGGTCGCTAAATCCCCCTGGATTTTAGAGGTCCGAAAATCCTGTGGGACCCAATCAATACGTACTGGCTTTGGGATGCGTGCCGCGGGCCGGTGGATGTCATGACATATTACTGGCGAGCGGCTAACACATCGTAGCAGCCGCACTGCTTGACGGACGCCACTGCGGATGAAAACGCAGGCCGCAGCGAGCATTGTTGTGGCGGCCACGGAGCAGAGTGCCGCTTGAACTGCAAGGAGCTCAGCACAAAAGGACGTAGGGAATTCAGTAAGCTGTATCCTAGAGGTTTATTCAGGGCAGGTCTGCACGGGCAGTAGATTGCTGTCGTTGATACACAGGCTTGGATGCTTGCGTCTACGTAGACAGCAATTAACCTTTCAGGAAGGAAAATATCTTGTTCAAATTTCTGGCGAATAAACGATGCTGAATGAGCAGATATTGGTCGGCGATAATCTGTTGGCTTGTGGTCGCTCAGCTGTGCAGTGTTCGATCAGTTACGCGCACTGTAGGGGACGCTTTGCCTGCATTTGTTGAAAAAGCGCATGTATTTTAGCACGACATTATCAAAAATTAGCTGAGCTATAGCGGCGACTGTAATCGCGTTTTCTAAATTCGAAGAACTGATAACGCTATTACTGACGGCCAGCCACAGATATCTAATTTCAATGAGGTGCCTATCAGTAATAACTAAGGTAAACGATAAGGATAAAGTTAATCACTTTGCTAGTAACATCATTCGCCTGCGTTTTGCGTCCGCCAACAGTGGTATTACTATGCCGCAAAAAATTTACCTCTAAAACCCTCTTTTAAAAATTGGTGATCAACTTCACCGGAACACGTAGTATAGAGCCAGAATAGAACGCATGTGGAGAAGAGCAGAGCTGCCGGTATAATTTAGCTCACAGACCGACTAATGGAGCAGCAATACCAAGTTCTGCTGCAGGCTATAGATATCCAATTCGTAATAAGAAAAATGTGCCCTGCGCGCCATGAAGTCTGTAGGCAAATCCAGAGGGAAGTTTCGCAGTTACGCCATCCGGTACGCTGCCCATCACTCAGTTACCCGGATGAGAACTTTTCGCCGGCGGCGGACACTGTCGAAGTTCGTTACGTGCTGGAACAATTGTTGCATAATTTTCTGGACACCATCAGAACAGCAAAATCGCTGAACGCTTCGAGATGCCACAGTTCTTGTCAGCCCAGTGCTCGATGGGGTACAGAACAATAATATATCAGTTTTGCAATTGCAGCGTCTGCCAGTATACTTAGTGCACTTCTGCGTATATCCAGGGTACAAAACAATTTATATACTCGCTTAATGAGCGCATAGTCAAGAGGGAAAATGAACACCGAAATAAACAGTCAACGAAACACAACGAGGGGCTTCTGTACGTGCTTAATGAGCACGGAGTATACAGAGAAAATTAACAGCGAAGTAAACTGTCGATAACGTCAATATTGCAAAGTTAAGAGATCAGAAGCGGGCGGAGTGGGTGATAGAGCAAACGCGGGTTAATGATATCCTAGTTGCAATCAAATGTAAGAAGTATGCTTGGGCAGGGCATGTAATGCGAAGGAAAGATAACCGTTGGTCCTTAAGGGTAACGGAGTGGATTCCAAGAGAAGGCAAGCGTAGCAGAGGGCGGCAGAAAGTTAGGTGGGCAGATCAGATTAAGAAATTTCCGGGAATACGATGGCCGCAACTGGTGCAGGACAGGGTTAATTGGAGAGACATGGGAGAGGACTTTGCCCTGCAGTGGGTGTAGTCAGGCTGATGATGATGATGATGATATAATATTAAACGTTATTATGACACCTGCCTCAACCCCCCCCCCCCCCCCGCTTCCCTTCCAGATCACCGGACATCTTGTTCTTCCCTTCCGGCCCTATTCCGTTGCTCCCTGGATATCGGACTGGGCGCTCTTGGCTCGCTTCCGTTTGCTGCCTTTTCGAGCGACCCTCAGGGGAGACTGCAGCTGCCACTTTTCCGCCGCGAAGTCATGCATCGTGTTGGCCGGCTGCAGCTCCGTCGTCTCCGGCAGCGCCAACGCCATCACTCCGAAGAAGAGCAACACCGCGGCCGCCACGGCGTACAGCAAGCCCTTCATGTCCTCCGACTGAATCTGGTTGAGGAAGGGCGCTAAGACGGCGCCCATGCGTCCGCAGGTGTAGCTGAGGGCGAGCCCTGCTCCGCGAACCACCGTCGGGTACAGCTCGGCCGTCAGGATGAACAGGGCGATGGCGCAGAGGTCGAACACCAGCATCCAGATCACGACGACGACCGCCAGGACGTAGCCGGGAGCGCGAAGCGTGTGCGCAGTGGCCAGTGCTGCGGCCAGGGCGGCCAGGGTGATCATGCTGAGGGTGAGGGCCCTGCGCCGCCCGGCGTACGTGATGCAGAGTACGTTGACGATGATCCCAGGCACCTTGAGCAGGACCAGCGCGATCTGTGCCTCATGGTTGGAGAGCATGACTTGGCCCGTTAGCAGTTTGTAGTAGACGGCGAGCGTGACGAACCAGCACCCGAAGGTGACCAAGGACCGCTGTCGTAGGGACTGGTTCCGCACCAGCTCGGTCACGTGCACGTCTGCGATTGTGAAGTGTTGGAAGGGATGTTTTGGGGTCAGCAGACCGCCCTCGAGGACCGCGAGGGTTCGAGACAGTCTACACGCCTTCGGTACACTTTACCCATGATATCGACTTAATACGTACCGTAGCGTCTAGTTGCGGACACCTAGATGACTGTCACAACCCAGCACGGATTGGCAAGGGGCTGATGCGTGAGCTCTTGGCGTGTTATCGGTCCTACATTCTATTTTTCGTCATGAACATGAAACTGATTTCGCCTTGAAACTTGGCGCTGTGATTTGTAATGCCATCGCAAGAAATGTAGGGGATATTTAAGCCCCGCTTTAAAGATATGACTTAATAGAGCTAATGTCTTAATGTCCATGTATCTGGAATTGGTCACTCACAAGTTTACAATCATAGGCCCCTGGGAGCCCTCACACCAGTCCTTCCATAATGATGTAGCGGTTAAGGAATGGGCACTGCGCTGCGAAGGCAGGCGTTCCAATGGTCGGGATTGTGTGACCCAAGTTTTTCTGCCCGAGAAACCTCTCGCGATCAATCAGTGATTTAACAGCTACCTGTCACAGTTGTCAGTTTGCTCGCAACCCGGTCGGAAGGCTGCGATGACGTCATAAGGCCATGTGACCTCGGTGGCCCACTTAGGTTGCTTCTCCGGCGGGGCCACCCTATTTTTATTGCGAAGCAATACTACTTTCAATTTCAGCTCCTCGCGTGGCGATGCCGCGGTAGCTACAATTGACCTTGAGTGGTGCGCCTAGCGGTGTGACGTCGCAGCTGCAAGTGCAGGGCTCCAACTTGTGCCGTCGCGAGGCGAGACCGCGCGTGGTGGCTGCTGCCTAACTCCTGCGCCCGCCGCGCGCAGCGCTGATTGGATTGGATTGGATTGGATTAGATTATATTAGATTAGATTGGATTGGATTTAATTGCATAACCGATGCATCACCACAAGTCTAACCACAAGCATCACCAGCAGCTACACTACCAGCTGAACCCTGACGTAGCTACGGATATTGCTTTCGTAGTTACCGGGCTTAACCAAGCTAAGCCACAGCCATTTTTCGCTGACTACGATGACAACGCCGACGGCGGATTTTCTGGATAACGGAGCCTTTGGCGCTATCGCGTTGATACAACTGACTACCGTGCTTAGAAGGCAAGGACGAGCACCTTGAGGCCCCGAGAAGATGTCAGAGGTTCCGCTGTCTTGCTGGTGATCGTGCTGTCGTTTGAGCTCAACCCTCAGCGCAGACAGGCGATGCTTGAAGTCGTCGGGGTCGACGTTGTTGACGCGCGCCGCCCAAGACAGCACCTTCTCTGCGCGTCGCGTGTTCAGCACAGCGAAGAGCCAGCACGGCGATTCTTCCATCAGATAAACGCCCAGAACCAGGCCGCAAGTTGGCACCATGAACACGATCTGGACGGCCTTCCAGTCGGAGACCATGTCGTACACGACAGCCCGGTAGATGGTGGCCAGAAGCGAGCCGCCGGCTGAGGCCAAGCCGCAGAAAAGAGCCCGATGCGGCGTATCGGTCACCTCAAACAGCATCATAGTGGACGTGACGAGGACGCTGGCGGCCGCGGCGGACAGGAGGGCGCGGAGAGCGGCGAAGGCGACCAAGGTCTTGGCGAAAGCCGCTCCTATGCCGGCGAACATGAGCAGGAACACCCAGATGCACAGAACGGGGCGCCTTCCGATCCTGTCAGCCGCGATTCCTGCAAATGGTGTGGCAACCACTCCTCCAAACATGTAGGCAGCTATCAGGGCCGTCATAATCCAATGACGCTCACAGACAATGTTCCACTCCCGGATGATCGAGTTGACCGGCATTCCAGAGGCGGCATCTACCTCGAAGTCCCAACCGGCGTCGCAGGGAATCGTTCTCCGGTCTTCAACGCCGTCTTCTTCCTCGGAAGGGAGCGGCGGCTCGTACCGAAGACATTTGTGGCGCGTCACGCCGTCCGACTCGAGTGGCACGCTGGTGTTCCTCCATATCTCCGCGGACACGTGGGCGTACTCTGCTGGCGGCCGGCACCAGTGGTCCGCGGGCCGCGCCAGGCTGTTTATCCCCGCTGCGTGCAGCACGGTTGTGAAGAAGGCCAGCGTCGTGCAGAGCAGAACGAGCCTCTGGAACCAGCCGTGTCCGAAGATGAGGATGTGGTCCAGTGGCGACGTGAGCGCGGTGGAGGTGGTTGCTGTAACGGGGGCGGTGACCATGGTGCCAACCTCCTGCGGAGCTTCGGGCACCTGCAGTGGCATCGGCGGAGGTGCGGAAGGTCGGCGGCCTGAGCGCCGACTTTTCTTCGTCGAGTGAGCTTCCCTTTCAACGTTGGCCATATCCGGTCGCAGGAGAGGCGGTGTTCGAATGTCTGGACGTCTCGGTCCGGTGAATAGGAACCGATTGCAATTATGGCGACGCCTCCGATGAGATCAGCCTTGCTCGTGAGCATGCGCAGCTCTTCGTTTCTTCTTTCTTCGCTCCAGGCTTTGGATGCGCGAAACTCGCGGAGACAGGCCGTAGGTAAGCTGTCGATTTAAAAGCCTCAAAAGGCGGCTGAGAGAAAGGACAAGCACGAACGCTAGCTGAACACTGAAGTTTTATTCAGCGTCCATGACTGTTAGCTCCGGAAAACAAATGATGTTTCAGGGCCCGTACGGGTCTCTTTTTCGCAATGGCTGCAGATGGACGAAGGTGGTGACTTATGTATAATGCAGGTGGCGTAATGAGCATGCGTAAATCTAAGGAAGATTACCCCGCGTTCGGTTCAGAACGATCGTTTGGATAAGAAGTGATTCTAGAAGTAGGCGGGAAGATAAATACTTCTCGCGATGACTGAGGCGTTGCCCCAATCGATGGTATGTGATGCAATTTGACAGTGTTTAGTCGGTGCATTTTTTTTTCATGTAGCGTTTGACGGCGTGATTTTGATGTTGTTTCAAGCGCCTAATGAAATTTCCTGATTCGCCGATGTATGAAGCGTTGCTGTAGATGCTGGGAATTTTGTACACTACTGCGGGAAATCTGCTTCGTTCAACCGGGTCTTTCACTCTGACAAGTTTTTGCTTCAGTTTACTTGGTGGCACGCGGGCGACGTGTACAATGTAGTCCTTCAAGACCCTAGATAAGGCATCGCTGACTCCTAGAGCGTAACGACGCCACACGTTTTGAACCGAACGGGGGGTAATCTTCATGAGATATACTCATGCTCATTACGCCACCTGCACCGTACATAAGTCACTCACCTTCGTCTATCCGCTGCCATTGTGAACAAGGGACCCGTACGGGCCCCGAAACGTAATTTGTTTTTCACTGGTTGCGGCACTCGGCTGCTGGCCCGAAAGACGCGGGTTCGATCCCGGCCGCGGCGGCTGAATTTCGATGGAGGCGAAATTCCACAGGCCCGTGTACTGTGCGATGTCAGTGCACGCTAAAGAACCCCAGGTGGTCGAAATTTCCTGAGGCCTTCACTACAGCGTCCCTCATACCCTGAGTTGCTTTGGCACGGTAAATCCCAATAAACCAAACCTCTTTTCTTTTTAGAGCGCAGCTCTTTGGCGTCCGTTCCTGGGTTTCGCGTCGTCGTCGGCGTCGGCCTCGTAACCAGCTCCGCCCCCAATGTCACGCTTTTCAATTGGTCGAAATGCTCGTGACGTCACACTGCGCGAATTTCAAATGGAGCCAATTGTACTTTGGCTAGTAACCATGCAACCAATCAAAGGGATCGTATAGTGATGCTGCAACTAAGTTGGACTGAGTTTAGTTAATTGCTTAATTAATCAATTAGCCTAATTAATATAGAGGAGAATGAAGAGGTCAGAAGAAAAGAAAAGAAAGACGCGCGCCGCAGCGACAACAGCGTCCGCGGAAGGAGACGCTGCTGAAAAAAACATAAGTACGAAGCCGCGTTCCCTCCACCACCACGCACTTCCCCACTCAGTAAGACGTTGCTCGTTTCATATATACGTTGTGTCGAACATCCTAGACAGTTCCAACAATTGACAGGTTAATGACAGAACACGATGGATAGAAATACAATAATATAAATATGAAATAGCCTAATTAACCTTTCTAGTTAGACCGCATAAATCAATAAAACCGAGAACGAAATTGGTCGAGTTGGGGAATCGAACCAGGGTCTCCGGAGTGCGATACGAGCACGCTAGCCACTCCGTAATGCCAGCTGAATGGTTTGGAATGAACAAAGGCGCGTCTAGCTAATACGGCGTCTTCGTTCACTCCCATCTTCCCCCTTTCCCTTACGGCGAGGTGCAGGTGTCCACCCAGATATGCGAGAGCACGACCTACTGTGTGCGAGAGAGATACATTTCCTTTCCTCAAAAAATAAATTTACCGTCCAGCAAGGCGTACAGCCGAATTGGCGATGGCGTTCTGTGGACTCCCTGGCAGCGTTGCAAGACGCTGTCGCGTTCCACTCTTACAGGCGAAGCTTAACATGTTAACCACACATCAGTAACACACGCAGACAGCCAATGGACGCGTCATTCGCTGGCAGCACTTGATTCATCATTCACAACCACATTCTTAACGTACGCTCCCTTGCCGCACATGCCAAGGACGTACACCACGATCACATTCTGCGCCATTCCTCTGTACTTTGCTTTGCTGAAACCTGGATGGATCCCGAAGAGCCTCTTGAAATCATAGATTTCCTATACTGCTGTGGTGCTCGCAGAGACCACAACAGAGCGGCGGGAGTCGCTATCTACTTGCGCACAGGTCTCTCTGCAATACCAGTCGAAATGTTTGGCACGTCACATGAAGTTGGCGAACTGTGCGCCGCAAAGTTGCCCAACGGCTTGCTGGTAGTAGCTGCCTACTTCGCCCCTACCGCACTCACGAAAGACGTCGTGCACTTCCTGCAACTCGCATTAACCGTCCATCGATCCACACCGATGTTAGTAGTGGGGGACTTTAATGTTGACATAAAGACAAACAGCAATTTCCTAACACTTATGCGGGAGAACATCCCGTTCCTCTCACTCGTAACGCGTCCCACGGCTGTGACAACCTCGCGAGGCACTTGTATAGATCTCGTCTTTGAGAATCAAGCATTGGTGTACCAATTCGAACATATATCACTCTATTTCTCCGACCACAAAGCTTCCTTCATGACTGTTAAGAACTGTTAGTGGAGTCTTTTTAAAGGAATACGTGTGAAAAATAATAAAAAAATTCTGTGATAGCGCATACATGTGTTGCTCGATTTCTTTGCCTCAATCTATCGAAAAGGTGAAACAGCTTATTTGCTGCGCTCAAATTTCGCATTAGGAAGTAACGTAATCGTCGGTAACTTTTTTTTGGCACTCGCTCCTCTTTTGTGCTATTATTACTCCGAAGTAGAAACCTTTACCGAAATCTTGCTTTTACCCGACCACATCTTTCACGTATACAGCGTTTACCTCGACGAATTGTCCCTCTCTAACTTTTAGCCTTCTCTGACTGTCGATGATGATAATAACGTAAATCATTTATTTGGTCCAATAAGAAGCTTGCCTCGTCCATTCTTGCACTTCTTGTAAATAAAGGTAGATAATACACATTTCACACCATCACGTCAGCAAGGACCCATAGGTGGAGCACTGCGGTGGTGCGCTACACCTGTCGTACGCGAAGCGAAACACTCCGACGCCCGCTCTCTTGCTCATGCTCGCGGCGTGCGTCCATGCTCGCGGTGTCCGTCCGCGCGCTGTAATCGTGCCAACTGTGGCCCCTCCTACCCGCAGCGGCGCAACCTCCTCCGTAACTTTCTTTCCTCAAATTCATTTTGTTCATTACGGGCCCTCTTTCTGTTTCTTCTTTCACTCCTACTTCCTCCCTTCCTCTGCAAGCGCATGACGGGTGTCCACCGAGATATGCGAGACAGTTACTGCGTAAATTCCTTTCCTCAAATAGAATTTTAATTTTCTTCACTACGGCCCCTCTTTGTCTTTCTTCTTTCACTCCCACTTCCTCCCTTACTTCCTCCCACTTCCTCCCCGCGCCTAGAGGTTCGGGAAAGCGGCAGTCGGTTGACCACAAGGCTTTCTCCAAGCACACTAGAATTTCCAAGGTGGCTTCGGTATTTCTTTTTTACGCAGTTGGGCGTGTGTGATTAATGAGCATCACGACGAATCCGAGCTCTTGCCTAACGTGAAGTTTTTAATCGTGAGAAGCGAAGTGTTATGTCATGGGGTTTTCCAAACAACTGCAGAGATTCCTCGAAATCTGAACTCATAGTCTTCCGTCAACGCAATAATCAGGACACCATCAACATCCGCGTTGACAACGCGCCCATCAAGGAGGTTCAAACCCTCAAGATACTAGGTCTGTACAAAAATAACAGCGGCAACCACCTCCTCACCCTCCAGAAACTACGTCTCGTGAGCGAGCAAGTCGCCAGGATGATCGCCAGGATAACAACGCGGAAATCAGGGATGCGAGAAGAAGATACTCTGCGACTGGTGCAGGCTTTCGTCGTAAGCCGCGTCGTCTACGCAGCACCCTACCTCCGCCTCAAGAAGCGTGACATCAGGAACCTAGACGTCATAATCAGAACAGCCTACAAGAAGGCACTGGGCCTCCCTCTTGCGGCATCGACGGACCGGCTCTTACGACCGGGAGTGCACAACACGATAGACGAGCTAATAGAGGCACACCTCACGGCGCAGGTAGTACGGCTGTCCACTAGTCGGACTGGCCGACAAGTCCTCACTGATTTAAACATCAATTGCCCCCGACAGCTAGACGCTAAAAACGACATTCCAGCCTCATGGAGAGGACAATTCAAGGCAGCTCCACTACCCAGGAATATGCAACCCGATTTTCACCATTCAAGACGGCAAGCACTAGCTGAAGCTATGAAAAGGCACTGCGGCGGGCTCGAGGGCGTGTTCTATGTCGATGCTGCGGGTCCCGAGCAGGGAGTGACTGCCGTCGCGGTAGTGCACCGAAATAAAACAATGAACGGGCTAGTACTGGCTAGCCAGGACATACTGGCTGCGGAAGAAGCGGCGATTGCTCTAGCTGCAAAACACACTAGATCGGGATACATTCTTACAGATTCACAGACAGCGTATCGCAATTACCTCAGGGGCAGGATCTCACCACTAGCAGCTAAAATCCTGCAAGATAGCTACACCCGTGGCTACCAACCCACACACATACACTTAATATGGGTACCAGGTCACCAGGGAATCCCAGGGAACGAGAGCGCACATGCCTCAGCCCGAGCATTTCTCCCTCGGGCACCCATTTCGGATGTCGTGGAACCTCCTACCCCACTACTAACTTACAATGACATACTTCAGCACTGACATACTTCACCGCTGCTCCCCTGCGCAGACAACGGCAGTCGCTGCACTCAGTGCTCACGTTCGTCGTCCTGCAAACTTGTAGAAATGCGTTTCCGGGGATCTCTGCAGTTGTTCGAACATCTCATCTCATCACAGTTCGTTTCTCACGACTAAAAACTACACGTTAGGCAAGAGCTCCGATTCGTCGCGATGCTCATTAAGCACACACGCTCAACTGCGTAAAAAAGCGAAAGAGTGGGCGTCAGAGTGTTTCGCTTCGCGTACGACAGGTATAGAGCACCACCAGAATGCTCCATAGAATCGTCCTTGGTGTGATGGGGGTGTGTTGGTGGAAATGAGTGTTATCTACCTCTATTTACAAGAAGTGCAAGAATGTGCGAATGCCCAGCTAACGAGATGTGTGCACCAGGCATCGTGAACACGTTCGAACGAAGAATATAGTGGTAATTGTAGTGTAGGTGACTTAAACGGGCACCTAAGCGAGAAAGATAACCACACTGACACGAATGGGCAGCTGCTGCTGCAGCTAGCCGGTGATATTCACTTGGTGACCGTCAAATTACTCCCGTCGTAAAGGTCAGGGCACCTGATGGGCCCGTGGCAGTGCTACATACCTCCACCGATTACGCCCTGCTTCCGCATCGCATCATCGTCAGCCTGCAGAAGATGGACACTGACGAGAGCGCTGCATAGTCTTGGCTGTGGCCACAACAGGACTCGAATTAACTTCATGCTGCTGTGGTAGATACACTGGCCTTTCACAGCGAAGGAAAGCTGGCATGTACCTGCCGAGTAGGGCCGCCGAGAAAGTTACGGAGGACTTCGAGAACAGCCCTCACCGATTTGCGGTCAGAGTGTACGACGCATATGTGCTGGCACTGTACGCACTGTCATGCTGACTGGCATGGCCCGGGGACAGACGGCCTACGCGGAATCCAGCGAATCCATGGTGGAATAATGAGCTTGAGACAGCGTCCGCCTGATCCCATCACCCTTTCCCTCCGAATTTAAGAACAATAAAGTTTTCAACAGCAGAAGCATGGCGAGTACGCCGCGATGCCAACCGCGAACACCGTAGGGTTCCGAGAGGCGGACGCAGAGTCATACATGGCTGCATGGCACCGGTACCTGGCCTTCAAACACCAGGCACACAGGCTAGTGCAGGCCAAACTTGTAGAGCACCACCTTCGACTCATAAAGCCCACCAGAGCAGAGGGGCAGTCTGCCGCGCAAAAGTACTGTAGATAAGTCGGCTCCTAGGACAGACGTCATCAAACCCCCTTCCTGCTCACGGATGTAGAAATGTCCAGCCAGTCACCTTGGTAATGACATATCACCCCAATACATCGCTAAGCTTTACGCATACCTATCCCCAACCCCAGCCAATGGAAAGTCGTGTTGTCCAGTTCTGACTTGGATGACCAGCGCAAGCTTGGTTGGATGACTTGGATGACCCTGGCCTGTGGGCCCCTCCCGGACTAGGCAAGCTTCTTATTGGACCAAATAAATGTTTCACGTTATTATAATCATCGACAGTTACAGAGGGCTAACAGTTAGACAGGGACAATTCGTCAGGGTAAATGCTGTATACGTGAGAGATATGGTCGGGTAAAAGCAAGAAGATTTCGGTAAAGGTCTCCACTTCTGAGTCATAATAGCAGAAAAAAGGAGCGCTCGTCAAAAAAGAAAAAAGGAAAAACAAATGACGTTTCGAGACCCGTACAGGTCCCGTGTTCACAATGGCAGCGGATAGACGAAGTTGGGTGACATGTACGGAGCAGGTGGCGTAATGAGAATGCGTAAATCTCAGGAGCATTACCCCGCGTTCGGTTCAAAACATGTGGTGTCGTTACGCTCAAGGAGTCAGCGAGGCCTTAGCTAGGGTCTTCAAGGACTACAATGTCCAGATCGCCCACGTGCCACCAAGTAAACTGAAGCAATTGATTGATTGATTAAAAACATCTTTATTTCTTCAATATTCTCGGAACATGTGGGTGGGCCGCCTAGTCCGATAGTCCACTGGCTGCTGCTGCTGCGCTGGCCCTCCCCACCAGTCAGTGCTGACGGTCAGGATCATCGCTGAGCAGAATAGCAAAAACTTGTCAGAGTGAAAGACCCGGTTGAACGAAGCAGATTTACCGGAGTGGTGTACAAAATTCCCTGCATGTACTGCAACGCTTCATACATCGGCGAATCAGGAAATTTCATTAGGCGCTTGAAACAACATCAAAATCACGTCAAAAAAGGCCACACGAAAGAAAATGCCTCGGCTAAACACTATCAAATTGCATCACATACCATTGATTGGGACAAAGCCTCAGTCACCGCGAGTATTTATCTTCCCGCCTACTTCTAGAATCACTTCTTATCCGAACGACTCTTCTGAACCGAACGCGGGGTAATCTTCCTCAGATTTACACATGCTCATTACGCCACCTGCACCGTACATAAGTCACCACCTTCGTCCATCCGCTGCCATTGTGAACAAAGGACACGTACGGGTCCCGAAACAGCATTTGTTTTTCCTGTCTTTTTCTTTTTTGGCGAGTGCTCCTCTTTTTCCGATTTTTTCTAAAGGACTCGAAAAAGTTGTTAATATACGCATTGAAAGCTTTTCAAGAAAACATAACCTCATAACGGATCACCAGTTCGGTTTCAGAAAACACCGCTCCACAGAAGACGCTCTTTTAAGACAAAAAGAGGTCATTTTGGAAAATTTCGAGAAAAAACTTAAAACTTTAGGTATTTACTTAGATTTCAGCAAGGCATTTTACCGTGTAAATCATCCAATATTACTAGAAAAATTAGAGCACTATGGATTTCGGGGTATTTCACTAAGCTCATTCGGTCATACTTGACTGGCCGGCATAAATAGGTTGAGATAAACCGAAATAAAACGCACTTACAAGAAATTCAATCGGGTGTCCCACAGGGAAGCATTTTAGGACCCATTCGTTTTCTTTTCTACATCAAGGATATTGTGGAAATTTACAGAGATTGCACAACTGTCATATATGCAGACGATTCCACAGTATTGATATCTAGACAAAACTTAGAAGAAATAAAAACAGATGCCAGTTTATTCTGTAACAATCTACAGGAATGGTGCCGAAAAAATATCCTGATACTAAATGAATCCCAAAGAAAATGTATTCTTTTTTGTGCACCCGGAGTCCTACCTGGAATATCTCCCACCATTACTTTCGGTCCGTATACATTTGGGCTGGAAACGTGTGTGAAAACGCTTGGCGTGTTCTTTTCCGAGCACATGTCCTGGAACGAGCATGTTCAACATCTGTCGACAAAGATAAGTAAGATTGTAGGTACAATAAACAAACACCGTCACACCCTCCCACTAGCTACAAGAAAGCTCTTATATAATGCACTTTTCTATCCACAACTCCGCTACTGTATACTGCTTTGGGAAAATACCACCAAGTCAAACATCAATAAACTTGCCTTAATACAAAAAAGGGTAATCCGCATTATTGAAAACACATCATTTTTAGAACACACAGGACCCCTTTTTCTCAAACATTGCATTCTAAACGTGGAAGATATGACTCTTATAACCTGTTAAGTAAGTACAAGAATGCAATACAAGGAAAATCTGAGACATTTCTGACCTTAGCTGGACTACAAAAAACAACAAATACCTATTCATTTCGCCATCAGTCACCATGGCTCATTCCATTTTCCCGTACAATGTACGAAAAACAACGCCTAAAACACGTCATACCGCATGCGCTCAATGAACTGGATGAAAAACAAATAGACATTCTGCAAATGTCGCACAAGGGAATTTTTAAAATTTTTGTTTAACCTGTACCGCGGATTTTTTAAAAATCTTGTTTCAAGTGTCTATTTTGTTCATTATTCTCCACGTGACAATTTACAATTGACTGCTCTTTTCAGAGGACTGTTTTATCAATTTTTGTAAAACTATGTGCTGTGCAAGTGCTTGCTGTCTGGGTGGCGGGAGCTTTGTCAAGCTGCAACTAAGCAGCTTTTTCTTCCGTCGCCTTTTTGCTCAAGCAAAATAAAGAAACTTCTTCTTCTTCTTCTTCTTCTTTTCTGATATTATGTTCCATCCTCGCCAGATGGGATTCCGCCCAACCCTCGACTACTTCTGAGTCATATGCTTCGCTCAGCTGATTTCATTTGATTTATTTCATTTATTTTTACCCTCAAGGCCCGAGGGCATTGAAGAGGGGAGTGGTTGTATACAGGGGCTTAGTACAAGGCGTTTGATTTCTAATTATACAGTGATAGCTAAGGCGGAACAAAAACGCTGATGGTCGATGATGGAGGCTGTACTCCATCATCGAGGCTGTACTTGGCCAATCCCCCCACGTGGGTATGTGCCATTATAGAGAGGTGAAGAAGAAGAAGAAGAAGAAGAAGAAGAAGAAGAAGAAGAAGAAGAAGAAGAAGAAGAAGAAGAAGAAGAAGAAGAAGAAGAAGAAGAAGAAGAAGAAGAAGAAGAAGAAGAAGAAGAAGAAGAAGAAGAAGAAGAAGAAGAAGAAGAAGAAGAAGAAGAAGAAGAAGAAGAAGAAGAAGAAGAAGAAGAAGAAGAGGCTGTACTTCCGGGAAGGTGGTTCCAGTCCTTTGCTGTTCGTGGAAGGAAAGACTCAGCTGCGGATTTTGTTTTAAAGAAAGGAATGCCGATTTTATGCGCATGATCAACTCGTGATGAAACATATGACGGAGGAAGTATAAGATCGCGGTGCAGTCTGGGGTTATGATACATTATTTTATGAATTAAGCAAAGGCGAGCGTGCTTTCGACGGCTAGCAAGAGATGGTAACTGTAATGTATTCTTCATAGAGGTTACGCTAGCGGTACGGTTATAGTTCTGAAGGATGAAACGTGCCGAGTTCTTCTGAATTATTTCGAGGGAACTGATCAGGTTTTCCGTGAAGGGATCCCAAATGGACGCAGCATATTCCAACTTACTACGAACGACAGATTTATAGAGGAGAAGTTTCAAGGAAGTGGGGACAGAGAAAAAGTTACGGCGAAGGTAGCCGAGGGCATGGTTGGCGTTGTTAATCATTGAATTGATGTGAAAAGACCAAGTTAGATCACTTGTTATGTGAACGCCTAAATAACGGTATGAAGACACTTGTTCTAGTTCGATGTTATCTAGATGATAAGAGGTGGGGTGTGTAGAAATGCGTGACACACGTAGTACTTTACATTTGGTTTTGTTTAGTTCCATTGACCACATTTTACACCACTCAAGAATTCCATTAATGTCTTTTTGCAAAAGAGGAGTGTCGTTAGAGTCGTTAATTTCACGAAATATTACGCAGTCATCTGCAAATAAATGAATGTGGGAGGTAACAGAAATAGGAAGGTCATTAATATATATCAGGAATAAAAGGGGTCCAAGGACAGACCCCTGTGGGACCCCAGAATGCACGGAAGTGAATGGAGAACAAATGTTATTAGCCATTACAAACTGTGTTCTATTACAAAGTAAATATTCTTACCATGCTAAAACATTTGGGAGAAGATTTAGCTTGCTTAGTTTAAAAAGAAGTAGTTTGCGACTAACCTTTTCGAAAGCCTTGGCGAAGTCTAGGGAGATACAGTCCGCGCATGAACGACGATCCAGAATAGTGTGAAGTTTGTGCGTGAAGGTAAGTAACTGCGTCTCGCACGAGAATGATTTGCGAAAGCCGTGTTGAGCGTCAGTGAAGAAGGAGTTAGATTCGAGAAAGGTAACTAAGTTAGTGTATAGAATGTGCTAAAAAATTTTGCATGGTATGCTGGTTAGTGATATTGGGCGGTAATTAAGAGGGGAATTACTACTACCTGATTTGTGCAACGGAACCACCTTCCCGATCGTCAAGTCCGCTGCAAGCACTGACGTCTCAAGTGACTGCTGGAAAATTTTGGAAAGGATGATTGAGGAATAAAGTTTGGTACTCTTCAAGGCCATGGGACCGGGGAAAACAATCATATACGCTGAATAAAACTTCATCGTTCAGCTAGCGTTCGTGTTTGTCCTTTCTCTCAGCCGCGTTTTGAGGCTTTTAAAGCGAGAGCTTACCTACGGCGTGTCTCCGCGAGTTTCGCGCATCCAAAGCCTGGAGCGAAGAAAGAAGAAACGAAGAGCTCCGCATGCTCACGAGCAAGGCTCATCTCATCGGATGCGTCGCCATAATTCCAATCGGTTCCTATCCACCGGACAGAGACGTCCAGACAATCGAACACCGCCTCTCCTGCGACTGGATATGGCCGACGTTGAAAGGGAAACTCACTCGACGAAGAAAAGTCGGCGCTCAGGCCGCCGACCTTCCGCACCTCCGCCGTTGCCACTGCAGGTGCCCGAAGCTCCGCAGGAGGTTGGCACCATGGTCACCGCCCCCGTTACAGCAACCACCTCCACCGTGCTCACGTCGCCACTGGACCACATCCTCATCTTCGGACACGGCTGGTTCCAGAGGCTCGTTCTGCTCTGCACGACGCTGGCCTTCTTCACAACCGTGCTGCACGCAGCGGGGATCAACAGCCTGGCGCGGCCCGCGGACCACTGGTGCCGGCCGCCAGCAGAGTACGCCCACGTGTCCGCGGAGATATGGAGGAACACTAGCGTGCCACTCGAGTCTGACGGCGTGACGCGCCACAAATGTCTTCGGTACGAGCCGCCGCTCCCTTCCGAGGAAGAAGACGGCGTTGAAGACCGGAGAACTATTCCCTGCGACGCCGGTTGGGACTTCGAGGTAGATGCCGCCTCTGGAATGCCGGTCAACTCTATCATCCGGGAGTGGAACATCGTCTGTGAGCGTCATTGGATTATGACGGCCCTGATAGCCGCCTACATGTTTGGAGGAGTGGTTGCTACACCATTTGCAGGAATCGCGGCTGACAGGATCGGAAGGCGCCCCGTTCTGTGCATCTGGGTGTTCTTGCTCATGTTCGCCGGCATAGGAGCGGCCTTCGCCAAGACCTTAGTCGCCTTCGCCGCTCTCCGCGCCCTCCTGTCCGCCGCGGCCGCCAGCGTCCTCGTCACGTCCACTATGATGCTGTTTGAGGTGACCGATACGCCACATCGGGCCCTTTTTTGCGGCTTCGCCTCAGCCGGCGGCTCGCTTCTGGCCTCCATCTACCGGGCTGTCGTGCACGACATGGTCTCCGACTGGAAGGCCGTCCAGATCGTGTTCATGGTGCCAACTTGCGGCCTGGTTCTGGGCGTTTATCTGATGGAAGAATCGCCGTGCTGGCTCTTCGCTGTGCTGAACACGCGACGCGCAGAGAAGGTGCTGTCTTGGGCGGCGCGCGTCAACAACGTCGACCCCGACGACTTCAAGCATCGCCTGTCTGCGCTGAGGGTTGAGCTCAAACGACACCACGATCACCAGCAAGACACCGGAACCTCTGACATCTTCTCGGGGCCTCAAGGTGCTCGTCCTTGCCTTCTAAGCACGGTAGTCAGTTATATCAACGCGATAGCGCCAAAGGCCCCGTTATCCAGAAAACCCGCCGTCGACGATGTCGGCGTAGTGAGCGAAAAATGGCTGTGGCTTAGCTTGGTTAAGCCCGGTAATTGCGAAAGCAATATCCGTAGCTACGCCAGGGTTCAGCTGGTAGTGTAGCTGGTGGTGATGCTTGTGGTTAGAGTTGTGGTGATGCATCGGTTATACAATCCCATCCAGTCCAATTCAATCCAATGCAATCCAATCTAATCTTATCTAATCTAATCCAATCGATTCCAATGCAATCCAATCCGCGCGCGGCGGGCGCAGGAGTTAGGCAGCAGCCACCACGCGCGATCTCCGCTCGCGACGCCACAAGTTGGAGCCCTGCTCTTGCAGCTGCGACGTCACACCGCTAGGCGCACCGCTCAAGGTCAGTTGTAGCTACCGCGGCCTCGTCACGCGAGGAGCTAAAAGGGAAAGTAGTTTTGCTTCGGTATAAAAATAGGGTGGCCCCACCAGAGAAGCAACCTAGGTGGGCCACCGAGGTCACATGGCCTTATGACGTCATCGGAGCCTTCCCACCGGGTTGCGAGCTAACTGACAACTGTGACAGGTAGCTGTTAGATCAATGATCGATCGCGAGAGGTTTCTCGGGCAGAACAACTTGGGTCACACAAGCCCGACCATTGGAGCGCTTGCCTTCGCAGGGCAGTGCGCATTCCTTAACCGCTACATCATTGTGGAAGAACTGGTGTGAGCACTCCCAGGGGACTATGGATGCAAACATGAGAGTGACCGATTCCACATACCTGGACATTAAGGCATTAGCGCTCTCAAGTCATATCTTTAAAGCGGGGCTTAAATATCCATTACATTTATTGCGATGGCAATGCATTCATACAAGTCACAGCGCCAAGTTTCAAGGCGAAATCAGTTTCATCCCAAAAAATAGAATGTAGGACCGATAACACGCCAAGCGTTCACGCATCAGCCACTTGCCAATCCGTGCTGCGTTGTGACAGTCATCTGGGTGTCAGCTCATTGTGTGAGCTTGAATTAGACGCTACGGTGCGTATTAAGGCGATAGCATGAGTACGGTGTACCGAAGGCGTGTAGACTGTTTCGAACTCTCGCGGTCCTCGAGGGCTGTCTGCTGACCCCTAAAACAACCCTTCCAATACTTCATAATCGCAGACGTGTACGTGACCGAGCTTGTGCGGAACAAGTCCCTACGCCAGCGGTCCTTGGTCACCTTCGGGTGCTGGTTCGTCACGCTCGCCGTCTACTACAAACTGGTAACGGGCCAAGTAATGCTCTCCAACCATGAGGCACAGATCGCGCTGGTCCTGCTCAAGGTGCCCGCGATCATCGTCAACGTGCTCTGCATCACGTACGCCGGGCGGCGCAGGGCCCTCACCCTCAGCATGATCACCTTGGCCGTCCTGGCCGGAGCACTGGCCACTGCGCACACGGTTCGCGCTCCCGGCTACGTCCTGGCGGTCGTCGTCGTGGTCTGCATGCTGGTGTTGGACCTCTGCGCCATTGCCCTGTTCATCCTGACGGCCGAGCTGTACCCGACGGTGGTTCGCGGAGCAGGGCTTGCCCTCTGCTACACCTGCGGACGCATTGGCGCCGTCTTAGCGCCCTTCCTCAACGAGATTCAGTCGGCGGACATGAAGGGCTTGCTGTACGCCGTGGCGGCCGCGCTGTTGCTCTTCTTCGGAGTGATGGCGTTGGCGCTGCCGGAGACGACGGAGCTGCAGCCGGCCAACACGATGCATGACTTCGCGGCGGGAAAGTGGCAGCTGCAGTCTCCCTTGAGGGTCGCTCGAAAAGGCAGGAAACGGAAGCGAGCGAAGAGCGCCCAGTCCGATATCCAGAAAGCAGCCGAATAGGGCCGCAAGTAAAGAACAAAATGTGCGGTGATCTGGAAGGGAAGCGGGGGAAGGGGGGGTTGAGGCAGGAGGCCTAGTAACGTTTAATATTATATCATCATCATCATCATCAGCCTGACTACACCCACTGCAAGGCAAATGCCTCTCCCATGTCTCTCCAATTAACCCTGTCCTGCGCCAGTTGTGGCCCCCGTATTCCCGCAAATTTGTTAACCTCATCTGCCCACCTAACTTTCTGCCGCCCTCAGCTAGGCTTGCCTTCTCTTGGAACCCACTCCGTTACCCTTAAGGACCAACGGTTACCTTGCCTTCGCATTACATGCCCTGCCCAAGCCCACTTCTTATATTTCATTACAACTAGGATATCATTAACCCCCGTTTGCTCTATCACCCACTCCGCCCTCTTCTGATCTCTTAACGTTGCACCTATCATATAAATTAATCATATTGACGTTATAGACAGTTTACTTAGCTGTTAATTTTCTCTGTATACTCCGTGCTCATTAAGGTTATTAAGCTCCGTGCTCATTAAGCGCATACAGAAGCCCCTCGGTGTGTTTCGTAGACTGTTTATTCCGATGTTCATTTTCCCTCTAGACTATGCGCTCATTAAGCGCGTATATAAATTGTTTTGTACCCTGGATATACGCAGAAGTGCACTAGGTATACTGGCTGACGCTGCATTTGCAAAACTGATATTTTATTGATCGGTACCCCATCGAGCACCGGGCTGACAAGAACTGTGGCATCTCGAAGCGTTCATCGATTTTGCTGTTCTGATGGTGTCCAGAAAATTGTGCAACAATTGTTCCAGCACGTAACGAACTTCGACAGTGTCCGCCGCCGGCGAAAAGTTCTCATCCGGGTAACTGAGTGATGGGCACAGTGTACAGGATGGCGTAACTGCCAAACTTGCCTCGGGATTTGCCTACAGACTTCATGGCGCGCAGGGCACATTTTTCCTATTACGAATCGGATATCTATAGCCTGCAGCAGAACTCTGTGTTGCTGCTCCATTAGTCGGTCTGTGATCTAAATTATAGCGGCAGCTCTGCTCTTCTCCACATGTGTTCTATTCTGGCTATATATACGTGTTCCGGGGAAGTTGTTCACCAATTTTTAAAAGAGTGTTTTAGAGGTAAATTTTTTGTGGCATAGTAATACCAGTGTTGGCGGACGCTAAAAGCTGGGGAGTGATGTTACTAGCAAAGTGATTAAATTTATCCTTGTCTTTCACCTTAGTTATTACTGATAGGCACCTCATTGAAATTAGATATCTGTGGCTGGCCGTCAGTAATAGCATTATCAGTTCTTAGAATTTAGAAAATGCGATTACAGTCGCCGCTATAGCTCAGCTAATTTTTGATAACATCGTGCGAAAATACATGCACTTTTTCAACATATGCAGGAAAAGCGTCCCCTACAGTGCACGTAACTGATCGAACACTGCACAGCTCAACGACAAAAAGCCACCAGATTATCGCCGACCAATATCTGCTAATTCAGCATCGTTGATTCGCCACAAATTTGAACAAGATATTTTCCTTCCTGAAAGGTTAATTGCTGTCTACGTAGACGCAAGCACCCAAGCCTGTGTAGTAACGACAGCAATCTACTGCCCCTGCAGACCTGCCCTGAATAAACCTCTAGGATACAGCTTACTGAATTCCCTACGTCCTTTTGTGCTGAGCTCCTTGCAGTTCAAGCGGCACTCTGCTCCGTGGCCACCACAACAATGCTCGCTGCGGCCTGCGTTTTCATCCGCAGGGACATCCTTCAAGCAGTGCGGCTGCTACGATGTGTTAGCCGCTCCCCAGTAATATGTCAGGACATCCACCGGCCTGCGGCACGCATCCCAAAGCCAGTACGTATTGAGTGGGTCCCACAGGATTTTCGGACCTCTAAAATCCCGGGAGATTTAGCAACCCACATTGTGACTCCACGCTCATCATTGCCTCGGCTTCTTCTCGGGGCGGCAGAAAGTTAAATGGGCGGATGAGATTAAGAAGTCAGCTGGGATACGGTGGCCGCAACTGGCGAAAAACAGGGTTAATTGGAGGGACATGGGAGAGGCCTTTCTCCTACAGTGGGCGTAGCCAGGTTGATATTTTAGTATTATTATTACCGTCCTTTTATCAAGAGAGGAACACCTCTGGCTCCGCACACCTGCTCTAATCCCTCCGTGTGCGGTAACCCTCAACCGCGGTCTTAGCCGTGCAAAGGAGGTTGGGCTTCGGGGGATCCGGATCGGGCTTGCCCTCGCATTTGCCGTCACTAGGAAACGTCCTCAGTACCGAGATTTCTTTCCTCGGCCTGGGTGTCCGATGTGTAAACGCGAGGACATCGAAGGCGACATTCGCCACTTACTGTGGGACTGCACTGCTCTCAAGCCTACAAGGATCCGACAAATGAAGGTGGTGGTGAAAATATTTATTACGAATGAACAGGAGGTATGTTTGGATCAGCCCGTAAGGGACCGATCCTTACAAACACTAGGTGGAGGTCCCTAGTATGGGACCCCAGTGGCGGTTGCCGCCGCCCGGGCGCGCCCGACTAAGGCTTGTTGGGCAGAAGCGTTTGCGGGACGGCAGGCTGGAAACGCTGATTGGTCGATGGGATGCGCTTCTCCGTGACGTTTTTTGACTTCGCCCTCGTTCTCAACCGGACGTGGCGTCAGCGCGCCTTTCTCGACCTCTCCCTAGAGCGCCTGGGGAATCGCTAGGTGCACCCGCCGCGCCGCGCGTGCGTGGTGAGCGGGCATGCCGCATTCGTTTCGTGATCCTCGGCGCGCTCGTTTCGAGGCGTGTGCAGCTATGGCGTTCGTGCGTGGTGCGCTCGGCGGCGACAGCCAGCTGAAATTTCTGTGCAGTTTTTGCTTGCGGCTTTCGCCGTTTCCCCAGGAGCACGTGGCTAGTGTCGTGCTCGTATTTAAAGTTTTTGCCGCGGCACTACAAGGATCCGCATCAGGCGCGCTTTGAGGACCGCCGTTTGACAGCTACGCTGACGCGCTTGTCGGGGGTGCGCATTCTCAACCCTGAGGTAAGGACTGAACTACATTGTCGCAAGTTTTCTCGTGCATTGAGGACTCACCAAATTGCGGTGCTTGTAACGAAACTTTTTTTTTTTTTTGCAGCGTCGTTCCCTGGATATGCTTCTCGGAAGCCGATGTCATTGTTCGCCGCGGACGCTGGGCCTACTGCTCGCCGCCACGCCGCTGTAGGTTGACGTTGAAGAGCTGCTCCAAACGGCCCTTTTCAGGGCCGCTTCATTGCTTCCTGGAAGATTGCGGGCATCAATCTCGCGGCCGTGTTCCCTCTCTTTGTCGAAATCGGCGCCAGACATCAGAACCCGCGCTAGGCCTCGTTGCAGGGTTAAACGAGTGCAGTGTGGCTTTAGAGAAGTTATGACTTGCGCTTAGTCTATCTATATCATTCATTCAGTGCAGTGTGCCTTTGCTTCTTTAGCGACTTCTCACGCCTTGTCGAAATCGGATTTAAAGCTCACGCCACGCCTCGTTGAATGGGTTAACCGAGTGCAGCGCCTAGCTTTGTTTTTGTGTTCTAACCTGTAAGCAGTGCACCTTTCTTCGCTCCTTACTTTTGTTCTTTTCAGTCGTTTCCTGAATCCGTCGAAAGAGCCAGGCTTGCCGGATGGTTGTTCGCCGTGAATGGAACCACGAGGCGATCGCATCTGCATACACAGCACGACTTTGTTCCCTCGTGTTTTTTTTTTACCAAGGATTGCTTCGACAGCTCGTGCAAAACGAGGACTGCGCACGCCGTGTCGTCGCTGCTTAGTGAAGAGGCACAAAACGGATGTCGTCCTTACTAAAGGCCCTTCTCGGGGCCACCTCAGTGTTTCCTGGCAGACCACGCGCTTTCCGCCCTGTGCACATGTTCCCCTCATTTCCAATCATTTGTAAGTTGCATATCAATGAATTAATAAATCAGTCAATGCACTTTATTTACCAGAAAAATCTCGCTGGTCACCCTGGGCTAAAAGCTGTGCACACAGCTTGACAAGGCCCAGGGGACCATTAGATGACAGTTTTGAACGTAGGAAAAACAAGTTGGTACTTTAAAAGAACATGGAAAGTACACCAAACAATATAAGAGATAAACATTACAATCGCGCATTACAGTAAAGAAAAAGAAAACACTTTGACAGCAGACATACAGTATCAATTTACACTATAATACATACAAGAATCACGACATTCAGCATTATGGCACGAAATATAAGAACAGCACATAAAGCAAAAAAGAATGCAAGTTACAATAGTACAGATAGATTAGCTGTTTACATTTGCATATGCATAAAATTAGTCCTTGTCTCCTTGGGCCTCCTTCAAATCCTGCAGAAGGCTTGAATTTGCAACTGCTAATATCAAAGAAGATTTAGAAGAACTTCAGTTTGGGATACACGGTGCATAGTACTTGAGAAAACAAACAATAGCGCCTACAATGACACACACAGAAGAATAACTATGCAGCACAAGCGCTATCCTGCGCTCTACAGTATGGAACTGTGACTGAAAAATGAACCTTCACGTCAGTGAAATATGAGCCTTTAGGCTGTCTACAAATTGTTATTACAGAAAGAAAGAAATATTAGTGAATGTTGTGTGAGAGGCTTGCATATTACTCTGTTTATTTATTTATTTACCCCTCAAGGCCAGTGGCATTACACAGATGTTAGGGTGGGCTTGTCTAAAAGGAAAGTAAAATAATAGAGCCCGGCCCGCACCGCTTAGAGCACAACGGGCTAGTGGCATTACACAGGGGGAATGGTAAATATACTAAAACTGAGAGAAAAATACAGTTGATTACATGAACATTAAACAGCGCCTGAATATACAATGTTAGCTAGTGCTACGCGGAACTGCTCGTAATTTTCAGTGCCGGCAACTTCTGCGGTAAGGTGGTTCCAGTCGCATGAGGTTCGCGGCAGGAATGACTGCGAGCAGCATTTTCTGTTGCATGACATACTTCCAACTTTGTGATCATGATCAATGCGGCGGGATACAGAAATTGTACGGGGGATGAGGTGATCACGAAGAGCGGGATGATGGTACAGCTTGTGGAACAGGGTGATACGAAACACTTTTCTACGCGATGTCAGTTATGGGAGGCAGATATTAGACTTCATAGCTGTGCGGTTGTAGTTAACAAGGATTAAACGCACAGAGTTATTTTGCACCAGCTCAAGATCATTAATGAAGTCATGAGCAGGGTGCCATACACGTGTTGCATGCTCGAGTTTTTATCGTATTAGTGTTTGATAAAGCAGTAGTTTCAAATTGGAAGGAACGTTAAAGAAGTTGCGACGTAAGTAGCAAAGCATGCGATTAGCATTTTCAATTATGTTCTCGGTATGAAGAGACCAGTTAAGATAATAAGTAATGTGGACGCCGATGCACTTATATGATGAGGCTGATTCCAACGAAATGTTATCGATGTAGTAGTGAGGTGGGACGGAAGTTTTTCTAGATACACGCATGACTTTGCATTTGTTCATATATAGCTGCATTCACCATTCTTCGCACTGAAGTCAGTGGCGGTCTCGTCAAGTAGTCCCCTGCTTTGTACGTTCACCTTGTTAGCGGCTGTCTTATTTCACACAATTCCACGTTCTACACGTTGATAGGTATCGTGTTCCTGCCTTGGTGGTAGTGGTTTATTTTTTTAAAAAAAAGGAAGCAAAAGAGTGTTGCCGGCTGCGGCAATTGCTATCTAATATCTTAAGCACCCGAGCTGCAGCCGGCGGAAACGACAGGGAAAGGGAGAGGATAGTAAGGAGAAGTATAGAGGGGAGCGACAGCAAGAAAGGACAGGGGAGAGCTTTGTACACTATTTACAAAATACAAAAGTAATCAAGTTCCCGCCACCGTTGTCTTGCCATGCCGCCGGCGCGGCGGCGACGGCGGTGCCATTTACCTGCGGTTGCGGTGGCCAACAACCTCGTCGGCGGGAGGGGGGGGGGGGGGGAGCCACCCATTCATGTCTTTATCCCACCAGGGACACAGCGACGCAAGCGAGGGGACCATCCCTTTCTGGCTTGACAAGGAGCGCCGACCAGCCGCCTTGGGGACTGAGGGCAGAACAAATTAAGCCACTTCCCAGAACTGATAAATGAAGGCCGCTAACCCCACTGGTGAAATGTCCGGGCAGGTGCTTTGACCTTAGTGGACATGTCGTGGCAATTATCTCAGACGTCGACTCGTTTCCCCTGGTATCGAAATGAATATTGCTCGCGTAAACGTTAACATTCAAAGATTGAGTAATGGTATAACGTCTATACCTTTCGCCATTTATTTTTCAATAACAAAGCGCAAAAAAATTTTTGTGCAAATAAAATGAAAAATCGTTGTTTCTATTTTTTCTTTTTTTATATACAGCAGTCTGTCCGCTCCCCCTAAAACCACTCTCTGTGACCGCCACTGACTGAAGTAATGTAAGGTTGTTAGTGTTGGTTATTTCTCTAAAAATGACGCAAACATCAGCGAATAGGTGAATATGAGAATCCATAAGAGAGCGGGGATCATTAATGTTAGATCAGGAACAGTAGCTAGGGTCCAAGAACTGAACCTTGTGGAACTCCGGAAGACACCTCTGTAAAACAGGTGTTATAACCGTAAGCAATAACTAATTGTGAGCGATTAAGTAGACATTCAATCCATTTCAATAAGTTACAGTCAATATTAAGATGTTTTAGTTTGTGAGCCAAAAGGTTGTGACATACATCGTCGAAAGCCTTTGAAAAATTCAGAAATATACAGCCAGTTAGTGATGATAGGTCTAGAATACAGTGCAATGCATGTGTAAACTATATTAACTGTGTTTCGCAAGAGTAAAGTTTTCGAAAACAATGTTGCGCTGACATAAAAAGTTCTTCAATGAAAGGAAGTTAACAAGGTTGGTGAATATTATATGTTTGAACATTTTGGGTCAAGTATTGGTAAGGGATATGGGACGATAATTAATAGGGGATGCTTTGCTGCCGGATTTGTAGACTGTAACCACCTTTCCGATCTTCCACTCAGTAGCAGCGTTGACTGGTCAATGCTGGAAAAGTTTGGTTAGTATAATGGGCGAATAAGCTGCAGTGCTTTTTAAGTAACGCAGTCATAACCCGGAGCGGAATGAACACTGAGTCCATCAATAAGCTTATTCACACCAGTAGGAGCAACAGTTATAGGTGGCATGAAAACATAGTTGAAGTGGTGAGTTGTAGGCATATGTATACATCAGATATGGGTGTAAAGTTGTCAGTGATTACGCGGTTAAGAATCGTGACGCGAACGTCGGAAGGGATGAGGTCGCCTAACGGGTCAGATAACGCAAAACTATCGTCGGTGGAAGGATTAATGACCCGCCAGAATTTTTGACATTGGTGGTTACATGTGAGTGGAAGTGCTTTTAGCGCTTTTGAGCGCCTGAACATACATGTTGGAAGCCGCTGAATACGAAGTCCGATCGCTCACTAGTTGGCGAGAACTTTGCGATGCGGTAGAGGCTTTCTTTTTGTTAGATAAACGTTTAATGTGATTATTACACTAGGGAGCTATTGAGTGGGTGGTAGCAGTGCGTTCAGGAGTGTATTGTTCTGTGAGTTGGGTGATTATAGCTGTGAACATGCTCCAGTTGGTTTGAATGCTGCGGACACCAAAGCTATGGGAAAGCATCGATAAAAAAAAATAGTTCATTATTTATCGCCTGAAAATTTGCTCCATTGTAGTCTCGTATTACTATTTTTTTTCTTTTTGTTAGTGTTCGGAGTGGCTAGATTAATGTCAGAGTGCATTAGCAAGTGGTCGCTGATGCCTGGCAGGTATGTAATAGGTGAGACTATGTCAGATCGATTTGTCAGGATTAAATCTAGCGTATTAGCCGCGTTGGCTGTTATAGTCCCTTGTGAGCACAAATGCACTAACGAGAATACTGAGCGCACATCTAAAAATTCGCGACTTCGAGACGAGAACGGGGACATTAAAGGGGAGTTGGTATCCCATGTTATCTTCGAAAAAATTAGATCGGCAAATAAAACAATACTGAAATAGATCATGGTGCTTTGTTTTTAAGTGTTTCCATAAAAAAGTATGGCAACAGATAAGGAAAGGCTTAGGTGATCGTGATCGAGGAGGTTAGACTGAATTATAGTGCAACAGCTTGAAACAGGTCTTCACATCATTCATATATACTAGAACATTGCAGGAGCCCGGACAAAGCAAAATTACACAAATTACGTTTGAATAGAGATCATGGCAGGAAAGTGGATGAAATATAGCTAAAAGAAGAATTGTGAACCGAAGCAAAGTATGTAATGAGCCAGAAATATGCATATCAAAGAAGACACTGCACTGAGAAAATGGACAGCATGAAATAAATGAGCAGCACAAGAGCAGCGTACAGGCCTTTATCAAAGAATTTATTTTTTGTTTATTTACCACGTCCTGGTAGTGTTAGCTCCATAAAGCATTATCAAAATTATCACAATTTTCAGTTTTATTTGCTTAGGAGAACGTTAGAGCAATAAGAACTTGGCTCATAAATGCACCCCAAATATTGCCATAAATCATCGTACTCCTGGGCCACAAGAGCTGGGGCTTCATGAGATAATTATTACGGTGCATTAACGAAAATTTCAACATGCCGTCAGCATGCAAAGATTTTATACTGGCGCTGAAAAAACCGCATTTTTTTAATTTTCGCTGGCAGGAGGGAGTAACTTTCTTGACTGCGCTGCTTTCTTCCTAAGCAAATGAAAGACGTGTATGCCGAGCAAAAACAATTCGAAAATATGTAGCGTAAGATATAACACTAATGCACTGTGAAGCTTGATGCCTTATTGGTCCAGTAGAGTGGAGAGCTGGGCGAGTTAATTGGTTCACGATTGCAGAAAGAAAACCAGCGCAAAAGACGGGGACACAGAACTCGGAACACAGAATACAGGAACACAGAACACAGCGTCGTCCTGTGTTCCTGTTGTGCGTCTCCGTCCTTTGCCCTTGTTTTTTTTTTCCTTAATTGGCCATGCACTTGTGGCAATTTAAGTGCACTTCCTGTGAATTTTGCACAAAAGTAGTGTATTTTTGCATTCACCTTTTTTACACGCTGAGTTGTTTTATCTTTTGGTCACTTCAGAAGGGAGGAGTTAGTATAGAAGTAATTTACTTGGAGAATACAAGGAAATATATCTTGCGATGAATTTTCTCATATTTTAATTCTGCCTGATGGGAATGCATTACGCGCCATACGGTGTTACTCACAACCAAACGCCCAAGGCTCTAAGTTGGGCAAAGCATGTATCATATATGTGGAAGTGCGAATATGGCTGTGGTGCGCTGGGCGTCTTGCATGCACAGCAGGAAGTGATTTGTGTCTAGACCATCCAGGAGGGCATGTACAAGGACGGGAGGATAGTACAAACGCTAAAAAAAAAAAAAAAAGCTAGCTGGGGCTAGAAACGCATTTTTCGTTCTAGCAAGTACCAACGTTGGGGCAAAGCAACCAGTTTTGGGCGCCTTGTAAGAAGAAAGGATGGTTCTGGGAAGCGGAGGCAGGGCTGCGTACGGCGCACGCGAGGTCGCGGGGTCACGGAGTAGCGCTGCAGCAGCACATCGGGAAAAGGTTAAATTCTTCCACTCGCCACTCGCAGCGCACCGCAGAGCCGGCAGCCTTCTCTCTTGTCCGCCTACCCGGCAGGTTCCGGCCGGGGAGACGGACAATAGTCGCGGGCCAGAGCGTAGGAGGGGGGGGGGGGGGCACCACATGAAAGGCATTAGAAGAATGTCACTGGCGCCTCCACTACGGCTCAGCTTGTACTATTCTGGCGCAGTGCTGCGTTTCGCCGTAATCGCTTGTCAGCAAAGTGAACACAGCACCGTGCCTTCCCGTGAATAGTACAAGCAGGGACGTCGCGGCCACATCGGCATTCGTAGTATAGCGCCGCCCTGTCGCTTATTTGCTCGCTTATACTCTAACAAGTCAAAAAGTCTTCCTGTTGTGGCACGCCATCCATGGCTTACGACACCACGTCTGTCATTCCCCTTCATAGCGTTTCTCTTGCTATGGAAGTATTAGCCGTTGCGGCCACCAATTCAAGCAGCGAGAAAAATTTCAGCGCCGCAGGATTCGTAATGAAAGAGCGCCGCTCTTGTTTCGATCAAGCCATCATCAATGAACAACTTGCATATTTAGAGTGATAAATCTATACCTTTATGCGTTGTGTCTTGTGTATAATCCCAAACTGTGATCTGGAATGCGAGGTCAAAATTTGAATGTCATTGAAATAAACTCATTTTCCTGAAATTCTCTTTTTGTGTCGTCGCCGCTTTGCAGGTCGGGCCGAGCACGAGCGTGCTCAGGGTCCTTCAGTGTCGGGCCGGGCTTCCTGTCGGTAGGTTAAGTCCCGGGCCGGGCGCGGGTTCGAAATTGCGGCCCGTGCACAGCTCTATTCAGAAACCTAATCACATTTCCTTTTGTGAAAAAAGAGCTATGTGCAGAGTTTAAATGGTGCAAGTATGAAGCTACAATGAAGTCAATTACAGACTTCTGTGCAACAGCTAGAGGAATTCATCTTCAGACATGAAATGTCTGAAGATGAATATGTACCAAACACATCGAAACATCAGTTGTGATGCCTGAAAAAAGATGTACTGCAACATATAAATACTCAAGTCTCGATAAGCAGGAATACTGAAGGGGAATAAAAACAGTTTTCTTTTGTTCGGGCTCACGCACCTGCTACAAACATATTCTTTATACATAGCAATAAAACTTGAAATAACTGTTTAAGCAGCCTTTTGGTCAAAGTATAGCTAAGTATGACTGAAAGGAGTCCGCAAGAAATGCACGGAAGCAGGCATGCAGTGTGACAGCGCAGCGCGACAGGTGCGCTTTTTAATCTCGCGCGCGCACTGAAGAACATGGGTTTATGGTTTATTGGGGTTTTAACGTCGCAAAACGAGTCAGGCTATGAGGGACGCCGTAGTGAAAGGGGTTCGGAAATTTCGACCACCTGGGGTTCTTTAACGTGCACTGACATCGCACAGTACACGGGCCTCTAGAATTTAGCCTCCATCGAAATTCGACCACCCCGACCGGGATCGAACCCGCGTCTTTCGGATCAGCGGCCGAGCGCCATAGCCACTGAGCCACCGCGGCGGGTCGAAAGACATGACGGGGACACGCCGAGGAGGCAACACTGCAGTGCACGCTGCCTCCTCGCCTCTCGGCTCCTCGCGAGCAGCCCCGTCCGCTGACGAGCGGTGGCGGGGGAAAATCTAGGGAAAACATGCCTGTCCCCAACCAAACATGACATCATTAAATATCACGTGACCTATGACGTCACGCGTATGACGTCATATTTTTTTGACCAATCAGCGTTTCCAGCCTGCCTACCCGCAAACGCTTGTACGACCTGTAAGTCGTGGCAACCGAGCAGGGTCGCCTCCCAGTCCTCCCGGGTTGGGTTGGGGATGGGGGGAATAGCGGGGTTGGAGGGGCAGGCCCACACCATGTGATAAGTGTCAGAAGACACTGCACTACAGTGTGGGCAGCTGCCGCTAAAGGAGGGGTCAAAATGTTTTAGCGCTGCCGGGCACAGCAATGTATTGGTGAGAAGGTGGAGAAGGAGCCGCTCATCCGCCTTCTTCAGGCCTTTACATGGGCTAGGGTAAAGGCGATGACAATTTTGATAATATGTTGTAATATCTTTGAATGTATAGACCGGATTAAAATCGGGTTCCTGATCGGATGGGGAGGAGAAAACAGCCCGGTGAGAGAGCGCGCGGGCGGCTGTGTCTGCTGCCTCGTTTCCTGCCAACCCCTGATGAGCAGGGGCCCATATGAGGTAACGGTGTGCGGGGTCCGTATCGCGTATGCAATTTTGGTATATTCGATAGGCTAGGAAGGGAGTGCAGCCTTGTTCGACGTTCCGACAGGCCCCTCGCGAGTCGGTGTTTATGTATTTTGAATTGGAATGTGAGGCCGCGAGAGCAATCGCGACCTCTTCTGCTTGTGTTGCACTGCGGGCTCTGAAAGTTAGGCCGTTAACTGTGTTGCTGTTGTGAACTACCGCGGCCGTGTACCATCCCCCGTGGTGAGGGCCGGAGGCGTCCACGTAGTATACACCTGTTTTGTTGCCATAATATCGGGCTAGCGCTTCCGCTCGTGCCAGGCGCCGACCATTATGGTCTTCATGTGACATGTTTGCTGGAAGAGGCCGCACGTGGAGGGCACGTCTCCACAGTTCCGGGATGCGAAACCTGTCTTCCATTGGAGGGGTGTGTTGGATATGGAGTCGAGCAAGAAGGCGGCGACCCGACTCCGTTAGCGACAAGCGCGTGTACTGGTTTGTAAGGTGCGCCTCCCGGAGCTCCCGGAAAGTATTCACCACCCCAAGAGCCATAAGCCGGCTGTTTGAAGTAGTGATGGGGAGGTCAAGGGCACGTTTAACAATTTTGCGAAGGATGACCTCAAGGGCGTCCTCCTCTTGTTTCCGTAGTGGAGATAAGGAGTCGAATAGAGAATTCGACTAGTTACGAAGGCGTTTGCCAGCCGCAAGGCATCCTTACTTCGTAGCCCTCCGCGTTTGTTGGAAACCCGGCGGACCATGCGGCCCACCTGGACCCCCACCTTACGGAGTTTGGCCAATGTAGTGTCTGGCCGCCTGTGTTTGTGGATGTAGAGTCCGAGTACCCGTATCTCATCACTTTCGCGTATGGGACCACTCTCAAGAGAGAGAGATATTTTAGTTTTGCACTTCTGTGAGGGGCGGAGGTGCACAAATTCCGATTTTTGAGGGGAACATTGAAGACCGCAGCGGCGGGCGTAGCGGTCTACTATCGTCGCCGCTGTTTGCAGGCTGGTTTCAATGTCTCCTGTGCTGCCCTGCGTGGCCCACAGAGTGATGTCATCAGCGTACAGGGCGTGCTGCACGCCGGCGACACCACTCAGCTGGGCCGGCAGGTGCATCATGGCCAGATTGAAGAGCAGCGGGGAAAGTACCGCGCCTTGAGGGGTTCCCCGCGTGCCGAGTAGGTAAGGACCATGGTCTCTATCTTGAATTCGAATGTAGGATTGACGATCTATTAAAAATTGGCTTATGTATTGGAATGTATTGAGGCCACAGTCGGTGTGACTTAGGTTAGTGAGTATGATCTCATGTGTTACATTGTCAAATGCCCCTTTAAGATCCAAGGGGAGTACTACGCGGTCATTATGGGGGCATTCGAGGGGGTCAAGGACTTCCCGATTGAGTTGCAGGAGGACATCCTGTGCGGATCTGTGTGGGCGGAATCCGAACATGGTGCTCGCAAAGACTTGTTTGTTTTCAAGATATGTAGATAACCGATCCCGCACCATCGTCTCCATTAGTTTGCCCACACATGAGGTGAGAGAGATGGGGCGGAGGTTATCTGTGTCAATAGAGGGTTTACAAAAGTAGGTCTGGTAACAGTGACAGGCACGCTGACCTCGCTTGACCCCGCGGTGGCGGCCATCTTTGGATCGCTTCGTCCGTCCGCTCCATGTCCGTCCGTCAGTGCCCGCCTTTGTGTCCGTGCTTGTAACGTTGTCGCCAAATGTACTGTGCGTGGAACGGATTTTCAATGTCAAGCGAAATCCTTTCCTGGTCTAGGGACCTTTTTGTCCCTGACGATTTCTGCCAGCGACGGCTAGAGGCATATTTTGAGAGCCAAGGCGTGGTGTGATGCGTTATAGTGAAGTGTTTCCCCACATCTCTGCGTATTGCAATAATCCACTTCTTTCTCAAAGCCGGGTTGCTTGGCAAACCATGGAAGGAGACCTGCACAAATAATAAACAGGTTTTGTCAACAAGCACCACATTATAGCTGTGGATGCTATACTTTATAGCAATACTGGAAAATCTGATCACACGAACTCTTGCGCGAAGCAGGCATGGCGCGGTGATAGCTGATTTTTAAAATTCCTTATCATTTCAGCACAGTTCCCTTTTCCCGAGGCCGCCCATTTCAGCTCTTGCATATGAGGTTAAAGCTTGAAATGTCTACTAAAAGAGGAAATAAACAAGAAATCGTCATCTTTACGAAACGAACTGACTTTTCGGGTGGCTGTCAACTAAGAAACCATCATGGGATTCGAGAAAACCCACTAGAGTGAAACGCAAGCTTCGTTATTTTGTGGATCGCGCTGGCAAGTATTCATAGCCACAGACTACAAACCTGAGCTGCGCGCTCTGGACGCGTACCGGACTTCGCACGCGTCATCAGGCGACAACATCTTTTGAAATGGGCTGGATGTGAGCATGACGCTACACGTGTGATGCCTCATTTTTTCCTGCTTTACCGGACGCCGCGGCTTTGGCAGGCGCTTTTGTAGCGTGAAACAGGCAGCTTGGGCGCCCTAGGCAACCATTTTGCCATCTGCACAATGCACGGCCATTTCACACAATGGTTTGAAAACTAGCTTCGGTAATCATGCCCTTGTAATAAGTCAAATAGAGAATGGCGAATGCAATCCACGTACAACAGGCTCCAACGGATCTATTCGAGCTTTAGCGTTCGTTACACATGTATTGCTCCTTCTCCAGTGTCATTTTCCATCTCAGCACAAGCTTTCGTGAAGTTCACAAGGCTCCATTGCACACAAAACAACCTCGCTGTTTCAGGTGATCGCGATCGCGTTCTATGAGCTATCTCCCAGTCAGAGGTACAGTCAGGCCGGAATGAAACGCGAACACGCATATGTCATACATTTCTGCTTTGCAGCGAGATATTTCTTTACAACCTATTTTCGATTATGCATTTCAGTAGGCCCTTTACCCAGACACATGAATCAGGCTAGTTGTACACTTCAGCTGAAAGTACGCAGGTAAAATATTTTGTTTTCCTGACATGCTCTGTTCGCGTTTCATTCCGGCCTGACTGTACATGCCGTAATGCTTGACATGCTGCAAGTGACACTTGTAAAGCCGATCAAGAATGCAAACGAACGGTCGTATACACACCTTGTTTCCGTGCGCGTCTACGACGCTGCGCTGGCTGCAGAAAGGCACGCAGCAACATGCTGGCATTCCGAATGGAGCTTGGTGCTAGCACCGACTGTTGTGATGCCAAAAAATGACGCAATCACTTGCGGGAATTCCAGTGAAGCTCGCTGTGCGTGCACGAGTTCCATGAGGGCTCACGTTGGCGCGTACTCTCCGGGTACAGTGAACTGTCCTCCGAGTACTCCGGGCGGCGCGGACGGACTGAACCAAACATGGCCGCCGTGCGCTGTTCATGTTTTTCTCACTAGATGGCGCTAACTTTTGTAAAGGGTCTATTGGTTTGCCAGCTTTAGGAATAAAAGTGACCAAAGCCGTTTTCCATTCGATTGGCAGGGGGGTGTCCCCGCGCCAAATCGCATTGACGTATTCCAGGAGGGACTGGTATGCCAAGTCGGGCAGGTTCGTCAAAAGCTTGACGGTGACCTTATCCCGTCCTGGCGCAGTGCCCCGTTTCATTTTGGCGAGACCCGCCTGCAGATCATGGAGCTGGAAAGGTTGATCCAGCTCCGTGTTCTCTCTGCCTGCATAAGAGTACGCAGATCCACGGGGGTCTTGGGCTGTACACAGATACTGGTCCCGATGTTTCTGTGCCAGTTGAGTCGTGTTGCCAGGAAAAGCGTGCAGGGCTCGGTGCAAATGTTTTTGTGTTTCGGTTCGTGTTTGGGTTGGGTCGATTAGGGCTCGAAAGAGACGCCACGTGTTTCGGCTGGACATTTGTCGCGCGGCCGTGTTGCATCTATCTACCTAGTTGGAGTCGGCGAGTTGGGCCGCGTACTCTGCCGCTTTCTGGGTAAGCTCGGCAATTCGAGCTTTAAGCTTTCTATTGTGTTTCTGGCGTCGCCAACGGCGGACGAGGCTGCGACGGGCTTCCCAGAGGTGTAGAAGGTGGTTATCCACGTCCGTGACCGCCTCTGAGAGCTGGATGTGTGTTTCATGCGAGGAAAGGTGTGCCAGCAGCTGTTGGGACCATGCTGTGTAGCCTTGCGCGGAAATGGGTGCATTATCAAGTTAGTTAAATTTTGCCTGAATTTCGTCCAATCTGGGATATGGGCTTGTGTTCTGGGACGCTTGAGGGGGCTTGTGCGTAGTGTCAAGCCTCTATAGGCTTTTTGTCCCCGCTACCCACATAATTGATGTGAAAATAAACCTGAAACCTGAAACCTGCGGTGTTAATGATGCAGTGGTCGCTACCGAGGGTCTCCTCGGTGTTGAGCCAGTCTGCGTGTCGTATGTTGCGAGTGAAGGTTAAGTCCGGACACGTATCCCGTGTCACGGAATTTCCTAGCCGGGTTGGGTGGACAGGGTCCGTGTGGAGGGTGAGGCCCAACGTGGACGCAAGCTACGCCAGCTTACGCCCGCGCGACTCCTCCTTGCGATACCCCCACTGCTGACTGGGAGCGTTAAAGTCGCCCACAATCAGCAGGGGATCGCGGCCCGCTACTCTCAACGCGCGGCTAAAGAGGTCCGCAAAAGTCACTCGCTTTAGTTTGGGAGAGCAGTACACGTTGAGCATATGCAACGGTGGGTCCCTGCGGCGGACTGGTAGGAGGGTCACCATTACATAAGAGTACTCTAGTTGGAGGTCGAGATCCACTAGGTTGGCTGTGTAGTCTTTGTCAACGAGAAGACAAGACGCGGGATCCTGTTGGAATGTCGTGTAATTTGAAATTGTGGCGCCCAGGCCTGGCTCTTGGAGGGCAACCACGGCTGGTAAGGACTCGAAAGTTTCAAGGTAGAGGCGGAAATTGGCCCGCTTAGTGCGGTCCTTAAAGCCTCTACAGTTCCACTGTGTTAGTGAAGTTGACATGGACGAATTGGAGATGGCGGAACTCCTTTGATTAAGGTGTCTCGCCATGATTTGAAATTCTTGGGGGGGGGGGGGGGGCGGGGGAGGGTTTGGCTGCCTCAGAGCCAGCTACATGCGCCATCAAGGGGGTGATGACGGGAGGAGCGGGGCAGCTGTCCTCATTGTCCGAATCAATAATCAGACGGTTGAATTTTGAAGGGCGGTATACGTCCCTAATGGGTCCCGTCCGACGGAGGAGGCGGGGGTTGTCCGAGATGCGTTTTGAGACCACCGCGGGGACGGCAGATATGACCTTTGTCAAGATCTGGTCCATGGCGGTCTCGATCATATATCGCAATTTAGAGGTTAGGCGCTCCATCGCAGAGATGGCTGTCACGAGGGCAGGCGAGCTCTCCGCGTCGCTCTCCATTGCGTCCGAGTTCTGCGGGCTCGGTGCGGCGGACGCCAATTTTGACTCTAAATTTTGAATTTTGTTGAGGAAAAGCTCATTCTGTGCCCGGAGCACGTCTATCTGTTTTTTGTATTCCGCGTCGAGTGCGGAGACGGTTACGGGGGAGGATGAGGGATGGGAGGAAGAGGAGGCGATCTCAGCCCAGCTGCTCACGTTTGTCGTGTTGAGGCACTGATGCCCGGGCGTCGGCAGCGCCAATTGTCTTGAGGGCCGGGAAGTGGCCAGTGTCTCTGCCGCTGGGCGGTGGAGGCGCCGTATTCTTCCCGGGCGCTGGCTTCACCGACGGTGAAGAAGGTGACGATGTCTTGTGGTCGGTGCCGTGAGCACCACGCGGCGTTCCGCCACCGGCACCTGGTTTTGAATGACTTGGCTGCTTGCCAGGTCGCTGGTTTTTTGGCACCTCTGGGCGTTTAGCCTTGGGGCCATACACCTTGAGCTGCCGGAATTTTCCCATGCAGTCGCGGGAGTTGGTACCGTGGGCTTGCCCACAGACTGCACAGGACAGAGTACATTCATGCGGCGCCTTGACTCCGTCGACGGTCGGCGCCGTTTGGCCACACAGGCCGCACTTTTCATCCGGGCAGGGGCAGGTGTCTGCTCGGTGGCCCACAGTGCCGCACCGCACGCAGGCCGGAATGGTTCTCTTGTACGCACGCACAAGGGTCACCTCAGAGTTATAATGCACATATCGCGGCACCACTTTTCCCACGAAGGTGAGCGACGCGACGTCGGATTTGCCAAGCTTGCGGATATCGGCAAGCTCTCCAGCACGCCACTGGATCTTGTTTTGGAGGGACTCACTGGTCTCGTGCTTGGCCACGGTGATGACACCGCGGCACACGTCTCCAGTGAGTTTCAACTGGCCGTACATGGAGAGCTGGCTCTTCGGTGATGGTAGTTGAGAATCCCGCAGAAGCTTGTCCGCGACGTGCGGCTCTCTGGTGCCTGCGACGATCAGGTTTTGCTCCCATGTGGGGAGCAGGCTGAGGGATGCTGCGGCCTTGGCGCCCAGGTAGGCCGCGAACGCTGCTCCCAGCTCGCCATGTTGGTAGACATCCCTGATAGCGACGGTCACCTGGGGCTTCAGTATGATGACGATGTCTTCTGGATGAAGACGCGGCAGTGGCTTTGGTTTCCAATAGGGTCCCGTCTTAGAATGGGCCCCTCCGTGAAGCGCTGCAGCGCGCGCAGCAGCGTTGTCCCGTTTTGAGCGGCCTGCCGACGTGGCGTCCGCTTTCTTGGAGGCGGCGTCCCGCTTGCAGGAGCGGCGTTCCACTAGTTTGAAGAGCCTCGGGTTCTCGATGGGCGCAGAGTCCGGACTCTCAGGCGTTGGAGCTGAAGGAACCTCGGACCAGGCCATGGCGTCCGGGTCGTAGCCGCGTTGTACTTTTTGGGCAGCCATCTTGACATGGGTGGGCGACTCACTCACGGCCGAGCGTCGGCGTAGGCGTAGGCGTTAGGCCTAGCGCCGTCGCCACGAAACGCAAGTGAGGATCGGCCCTAAAATGCGTAAATGTTGCCCCACCTGTGTGTGAGTGGTGTCCACAGGTAGCTGTCGACTTCGCGAAGACAGACGCGGCTGCGTTGACGGGGTTCCGGCCGAGGAATAGTGGCTCCAGCCAAAAGTTGGCGGAGACGATGCGCTGTACGTCCACTCGCTCCGCGCGCTCCACAACGTTCCGAAACATGAAGGCATCGGGTTTTAAGCATGAAATGCTTTTAGCTCCCGTTGTCGGCAGTGTGGTGACGTCACACTGAGACTGAGAGCCAACATCCGGGCACTGAAACGAGAGCATCCGGGCACCGTACGAGATTAACGAGATTTAACGAGACTCTCTAAGCCCTCCTACAGGACCGGCATACAAGCGCCGGTAGCTTCGCGCCGAACGGGTGGTGGCGTTCCTCCCTTCCTTGACGATGCGGTTCGGGTGTCCACCGAGATGACAGGAAATTCCTGCGCCATTTCCTTTCCTCGAAAAGCATCGCGTTCAAAGGGCAAGCATCGCGTCGAACGGGTGGTGGCGTTCCGTGGGCTGCCTGGCAGCGCTACAACACGCTGTCGCGTTTCACTCCTAAAGGCGAAGCTTAAGCTTCATTAATTAGCAGTTAATTAGTATTTAGTCATTAATCAGTAATTTGTCACTAATTAGTACTTTGTCATTACTTTCTCATCAATTATGTGTGGCGTAATCCAGTGGTGACGTCACCAGTGTCACAGGCAAAGTGGTGCGGAAAACGCTTTCGCCTCTACGCACTTTAGACAGTTTCGAACGCGCTGCATATACATTCTTGTCAGGCCTGCTTCTCGTCGTGTCCGCGTACGTTTCGTGTAATGCCCGTAAAGATTTCATGCTTACTCTACTATCGGTTACGGGAGAGGCCGCGGTTTTTTTTCACCGCGCAACCCTGCTTCATATATTGCCTGGATGCAGGGACCATACCATCGCTCACTACTGGACTTCATAAAATCAGGTAGCTGATGTCCATTACTTCTATCCTTACGGCATCCTTTACCAGAATTTTGCCCATTTATGTTCTGCGCAATAAATCTCGCTAAACAAAAGATCGCTGTTGCTAGCGACCAGCTACAAATCTCTATTTGCAGTCAGGTTCCTGTCGATAATAGTTAAAAAGTTTGCGATTATAATGAAGTTGATCACTTTAATAGTTAACATGGTCCACCAGTTTTTTAGAGCGCAGCTCTTTGGCGTCCGTTCCTGGGTTTCGCGTCGTCGTCGGCGTTGTCGTCGGCCTCGTAACCAGCTCCGCCCCCCTTTCATCCCCCCAGCGCTAGCAGCGACCGACTGATGCCGCTGACGCCGCTAGAGAGTCAAGATAACGTGACTGCATAGAACACCGTCGCCGCCATGCAGAAAGAGGAGGAAAGGGTCCCCCCCCCCCCCCCTGTTCTTGTGTGGCGGATAGGGTGCTCTTCAGTTGCCGACGCGCCGGTTATTTCACGTAGGCCCCGGCACGTCGACGAATACGTGACCACCTTCCCACGGCTAGACCTGGTTCTTAGCGCTGCGGAAGCGAGGGTATCATATTGTTTGTGTCGGCATCGGCGGCGTTGTCCCTGAAACCAACTCCGCAGCTGGGGTTGACTCACTATCGAAAAGGTGAAACAGCTTATTTGCTGCGCTCAAATTTCGCATTAGGAAGTAACGTAATCGTCGGTAATTTTTTTTTACGTCCACCAGCACTGGTATAGCTACGCCGCAAAAGCTTCTCTTTGCCTTAAAAATCTTATATTTAAAAATTAAAAATCAGTGATCTGCTGCCCTGAAATACCTGGCACGTCACTACGACGACAGGGTGCAAACATTTCGCAATGCGCTTTAAACATTCGCTTCCTCTTCCCCAGTCTTCCAATTAGCCAACCATAATTGGTCCCTTCGCCAGTGTTGCCCTGATATTGACATTTTAATTCCATGCACCCGGATGGCACAAACGCTGCGTCCTGGCTTCCCTCGTCCGACGTGCCAAAAACATCTGCCCAAGGCCAGACGATCGGGCTGCTGACCTACGCCAAGTGCGCCGAGAACTGAGTGATTACGGCTACCCCAAGCACTTCGTAGATTCCGTTCTTCAACGGTCATCACGCCCGTCAGAATCAGTTGGTCCCCTTTGCCGAGCCCGAGCCGCTATCCCGTATGTACCGGGCGTGAGCGAGTCTTTGGCTCGCGTTCTACGCACTTACGGTGTGCAGGTCGCTGATGTTCCTACGTGCAAGCTGAGGCACGAGCTGGTTGCCGTCAAAGAGAAGATAAAGAAAGAGAAGTTTCCTGGCGTCATCTACAAGATTCCCTGCGCAGATTGCAACTACTGCTATATCGGCGAGAGCGGGAATTTTGAAAGACGATTGAGGGACCACAAGAACGACGTCAGGAACAAGAGGATTGCATCTAATGCACTTACGGAACACGTGGAAGCCGCGACGCACAGGAAGAAGGAAGGTGCCTAGGAAGAAGCACCAGTCATCGCAAGAGAAAAGTGTTGGCTGTCACGTCGATATCTGGAATCCCTAATAATCCAAACAACAGGAAAAAGACTTAACCACAACGCAGGCAATCTCCCGCCTACGTACGCAAGATGCTTGGGGCGATTACTGCAACGTACTTAAGCGACGTGCTTTGGGCTTTCCGCCCAGTGATCAAGGCTTCCGCATGGAAGCCGAAACGTCTTCGTCTTCATATTTAAAACAACCTTTTGGTCCACGTTCCTTCCATTAAATTCATGAACTCTGATATTATGGTATCCCCTTTGAATGGGGGCCGGTAGCCAGTGCCACTTCGCCTACACTAAGTCAAGAACGAAGTAGCAGATGCTTGCCTAAGGATGCTCTCCAGCAAATGGTGTCGACCGATTGACTCCATTGGCTGGTGGCCTTCCTTTGAGGTGTGTTCGCCGCTCTGTTCTTACGTTAATTGTGTTCAACTTTGGTTTGGTTTTGTTTATGGCGTTGGTGTTTAATGTCCTAACGCGATCTGGCTATGAGGGACGCCGTAGTGGAGGGCTCCGGATTAGACTACCTGGGGTTCTTTAACGTGCACTGACATTGCGCAGTACACGGGTCTCTAGCATTGCGCCTCTACAGAAATGCGACTGCCGCGTTCGGGATCGAACTTCCCGTCTTATAGGTCAACAGCCGAGTACCATAACCACTGAGCCACTGCGACGGCGTAACCGGCTATAATAATATAAAGTAGCTTTTTACCTATTGCGTACTTCCCTCCTTTTATTTGCATATGATCGTCATCATCATCGTAACCAGTAGTCTGACTACGCCCACCGCAGGACAAAGGTTTTGTACATATCTCTCCAGTTAACGCTGTCCTGTGCAGTTATTGTCATCCCATTTATTCTTCGTGATGTCGACTAAGATATCATTAACCCGCGTTTGTTCCCTGATCAACTTTGCCCTCTTCCGGTTTTTTAACGTTACACCTACCAGTTTTCTTTCCATACCACGCTGTCTTGTCCTTAACCTGAACCCTTTCGTTACCCTCCACTTTTCGACCCCATAGGTGAGTACCCGTAAGATACAGCTGCTGTATACTTTTCTCTTGGGGGATGTAAACTGCCATTCATGATCTGAGAGAACCTGTCAAATGCGCTCCTCTCCATTCTTATTATTCTAGCTAGTTTACTCTCGTGATCCGGATCTGCAGTCCCTACCTGCCCTAAGTAGAGGTATTACCTTAGCACTTCCAACGCCTCGCTATCAACCGTGAACTGCAGTTCCTCCGGGACTCGGATTTAGACTCCAGATGGTGACAGCAGGAGTATACGATTGACTGTTATAGGGGATACTGTTTAGAGCTACGTTGATCAGCCAGGTCTCAGGCATGTGGCTGATCTATGGATCTTATTTAGCATTTATGTGCCGCTACGGTGGAGCAATTGTCGGCAGAATCAACAACGCTAACCCTACCGGTAGCATGCAACAGCCCAAACCTTTTAGATCTAACATTCTGCTCTGCCTAACTCACTGATCATGTTTTGCAGTGCATTCCCTGAGTGGCGTAGCAAGGTAATGTCATCAGTGAACCGCAGAGTACTAAGGCATTCTCAAATCCCCAACTGTAACAAATCGAAGACTCTCAATACTTTTGGAGACGGAGAGGCCCTGGTGTTTACTGACTCGTCAAACTGTACAGAAGGGTTATTTTACATACTTACAGTCGAGATGGGAGTGTTCCGGTCACAAAATAACATCTCGTTAAATACGCTTCGTATTCCCCAGATCCCTGACTGGGGAATAAAGTTCCGAGGTCGATATCCAGTCAGGTGGGCAGATGCGGACAACGGTGGTACGACCCACGGCAGGGGGCGGTGCTGGGCTCTCTCGCTATCTCGCAGCTCGATCAATGGAGAGGCTAAAAGCCAGCAATCCTCGAACACTATCGTGTCGAATTGGCAGGTTCCACGCCTCCGTGGGAAAGGAATGCCACGCCGTTTCACAGCCGGTGGACAGGGGGAAAGACACGTCTTCGAAGGCTGTCGAGTCGACTTCAGCACTCTATTGAGATCGGTGCCTCCATGGAAAGGAATTGCGCTGCGTTTCGCAGCAGGTGAATGAAGGGCCTTGTACTCCCCCCCTCATGTCCGAAACACAGGACTTCGGTCAATGTCGCAGTCGCCTTTCAAATAAAGTCGACAGCGTAACCTTTCACCGCATCACTCCGTCCGGCGACCCGAGGGCAAACTCGGCCACCTGACGCCGCCGCCGTCGCCAGTACCCACCGCACTTTCTTGCATGACTCATGTCTTCTTGGAATAATTCCCAGGCCCGTGTTCGCCGATCTTAACAATACCTTCCGTAAACGTGCGGTAAATAGCATTGGCGAGGTCGTGTCTCCCTGCCCGACACCATACCTTACTGCACATTTTTATCTGCCGTTACGTTTGACTATGGTGGCTGTGGAGCTGTTATAGGGATCTTCCAGTATTTCTACAAAGGCTCGTCTACACCCTGATTCCGTAATGCCTGCATGACTGCTGAGGTGTATTCTGAGGTGCTGAGGTGAGGTGTGTGAGGTGTAGGTGCTGAATGATTCAAAAGCTCTCTTGTAATCTCTGAACGCTTTATATAGGAGTTTGGCGTATTCCGCGCATTCTCTATCGAAGTTTTTTACAGTGTAACATGGCCCATTGTCGAGTGGCCTTTGCGAAACACTGCCTGATCCTTTGGCTGATTGAAGGTTGTCCTGGCTATACTACACCTTGAAGGCACCTGACAGTAAGCTAATCGGTCTGTCACTTTTCAAGTGCTTGACGTCCTTTTTCGTATGGATTAAGAAGATGTTGGCGTTCTTTCAAGCTTCCGCTAAGCTCGAAGTCATAAAGTATTGCGTACACGGGGTGGCTAGTTTTAGTGCGCTAGCACATATAGTGCCCATTCCCCGCGTTTGGGCGTTGTGTGTTTGTCTATTTGTCTGAAGCCGGTTTTGTGGGAAGGTGATGACAACACCTGTCATAGCATCTGCCTTTTTCTACTGCGCCACTGCTTACCAGCCCACCGGGTGGCTTACTTGCCAAGGTGCACCCGGTGATAGCCAGGCCAGAATCTAAGGCGCTTATTAGGCGGCGCCGCTCCTAAGCGCACCGAGCTAAGCGGAATGAGCAGCAGCGGTTAGGAGGGGAATGTGATTCGAATGATGCTTGCACGGTTGCTAAACGGAAGAAGTTGGGATGGTAATTAGGTAGTAGCCCGGTAACACCTAGTAGGTCGTAGCTCCAACTCACAACTGATGTCATGCTAGCGCACATATCCACATTTGGCGTAATTACGCACTTCGACTGACATTTTTTTTTTGCGCAGTCACTCCACCGTCCTTCCACAGATCTCCTGTTACCTGATGCTCACCAGATGCTTTCTGCGTTTGTATTGCTCCTAAGGCCTCCTTTATTTCCTCTTTCATTACTAGTGGGATGTCCGAGTGCTATGCGCTAATGCCTCTCTTATTAAAGGCCTGATTACAATGGCTACTGTATCGATTTGTGCAGAAGATCTTTGGATACGTTAACTGTCTTACTCATATTGCTTGTGACATTGTCCACTTTGTCACTTAAAGCACACATCTGATTTTTGCTTATGCCTAATGTCCTCTCCATCGGATTTTGGCTACCTACGTTCTTTAGAGCACGCTAGATTACCTCCATATAAAGCTTTCTTATGCCAGTAACCTTGCTCTTATTATCTTTGATAGCTCTGCCAGTTCTTTTCTGTCGGTGATGATAGAGGCTTTCATGCTTTTACGTTTTTTAATCAAATTTTTAGTCTCCTGAGAGGGCTTGCCGGTGACCTTTCTAACAATCCTCCCACCAACTCCTACGGCCCACTACGTAATGATAGCTATGGAAGTACTGTTCATTGCTTGGACATTAAGGTCGTCGTCCTCAGTCAAAGCCGAATATCTGTTCCGCAGCGAGATCCACTATTCCTCTACTTTCCATCTTACCACTAACTTGTTAATGGGCTTACACTTCAATAGTTTCTTCCGCTCCCTCTTGAAACCTTAGCTAATTCGAGACCTTACTATCCTGTGTTCCTACAACGCGCCTTTCCGTGGGCCTGGACATCCTGCATCATGCCAGGCTGAGCGCACAGTATGAACTTTATTTCACGTTCACTTCCTGCTCTTCCTTTTGCGGAAGGTATTAATAATCCGTAAATTATTTATCTCAGCGAACTCTACTAATAACTCTTCCCCCCGCCTGCTATTCAATTGCACGGTCGCTCACTGCATGGTCCCCAGCAACGCTCAGTCCTGTGATGCAGTGGAATGTGCTAGGAATCACTGGCCACGCCCGTGTAGTACTTGGCGACAACCTCATATATGAATACGCCAATCAACGCTCGGCCATAAAGTGAACAAGGCAACGCTCAGTCCTGTGACGCAGTGGAGGGTGCTAGGAATAACTGGCCACGCCCGTGTAGTACTTGGCCACAACCTCATATATGAATACGCCAATCAACGCTCGGCCATAAAGTGAACAAGGCAACGCTCAGTCCTGTGACGCAGTGGAGGGTGCTAGGAATAACTGGCCACGCCCGTGTAGTACTTGGCCACAACCTCATATATGAATACGCCAATCAACCCTCGGCCATATAGTGAACAAGGCAACGCTCAGTCCTGTGACGCAGTGGAGGGTGCTAGGAATCACTGGCCACGCTCGTGTAGTACTTGGCCACAACCTCATACATGAATACGCCAATCAACCCTCGGCCATAAAGTGACCAAGACAACGCTCAGTCCCGTGACGCAGTGGAGGGTGCTAGGAATCACTGGCCACGACCGTGTAGTACTTGGCCACAACCTCATATATGAATACGCCAATCAACCCTCGACCATAAAGTGACCAAGGCAATGCTCAGTCCTGTGATGCAGTGGAGGGTGCTAGGAATCACGGGCCACGCCCGTGTAGTACTTGGCCACAACCTCATATATGAATACACCAATCAACCCTCAGCTACAAAGTGACCAAGGCAACGCTCAGTCCTGCGACGCAGTGGAGGGTGCTAGGAACCACCTGCTACGGACAGGCCGCCATTGGAAACTGTGCTTGGCAGCATTTAACGCTAGAACCTTATCCAGAGAGGCTAGACCAGCAGTTGTGTTCGAGTGACTAGCGAGTTTTAAACGGGATGTCACGCTGCTCACTGAGATTAGGAGGGCAGATGAGTATATAGTGCTAAAGAGCGAGCACTTACTAGAGTATCACGGATTAGCCGACAGACGAGAACCACGTGTGGGATCCTCATCGATCAGGATATAGCTGGCAGCATAGAGGAGTTCTATGTGTTAACTAGAGAGTAGCAGTTATCGTAATTAAGCTTAATAATAGCTACAAACTGACTGTGGTACAGGCCTACGCCCCTGCATCCAGCCAGATATTTCAAACCTTCTATGAAGACGTGCAATCGACAATAGGCAAAGTAAAAAAAACAGCACATTGTACTGACGGTCGACTTCAGTGCCAAAGTAGGGAAGAACCACGCTGGGGACAATGCAGTGAGCGACCGTGGAATTGAATAGCAGGCGGGGGGAAGAGTTATTAGTAGAGTTCGCTGAGATAAATAATTTACGGATTATTAATACCTTCCGCAAAAGGAAGAGCAAGAAGTGAACGTGAAATAAAGTTCATACTGTGCGCTCAGCCTGGCATCATGCAGGATGTCCAGGCCCACGGAAAGGCGCGTTGTAGGAACACAGGATAGTAAGGTCTCGAATTAGCTAAGGTTTCAAGAGGGAGCGGAAGAAACTATTGAAGTGTAAGCCCATTAACAAGTTAGTGGTAAGATGGAAAGTAGAGGAATAGTGGATCTCGCTGCGGAACAGATATTCGTCTTTGACTGAGGACGACGACCTTAATGTCCAAGCAATGAACAGTACTTCCATAGCTATCATTACGTAGTGGGCCGTAGGAGTTGGTGGGAGGATTGTTAGAAAGGTCACCGGCAAGCCCTCTCAGGAGACTAAAAATTTGATTAAAAAACGTAAAAGCATGAAAGCCTCTATCATCACCGACAGAAAAGAACTGGCAGAGCTATCAAAGATAATAAGAGCAAGGTTACTGGCATAAGAAAGCTTTATATGGAGGTAATCTAGCGTGCTCTAAAGAACGTAGGTAGCCAAAATCCGATGGAGAGGACATTAGGCATAAGCAAAAATCAGATGTGTGCTTTAAGTGACAAAGTGGACAATGTCACAAGCAATATGAGTAAGACAGTTAACGTATCCAAAGATCTTCTGCACAAATCGATACAGTAGCCATTGTAATCAGGCCTTTAATAAGAGAGGCATTAGCGCATAGCACTCGGACATCCCACTAGTAATGAAAGAGGAAAAAAGGAGGCCTTAGGAGCAATACAAACGCAGAAAGCATCTGGTGAGCATCAGGTAACAGGAGATCTGTGGAAGGACGGTGGAGTGACTGCCCAAAAAAAAAAATGTCAGTCGAAGTGCGTAATTACGCCAAATGTGGATATGTGCGCTAGCATGACATCAGTTGTGAGTTGGAGCTACGACCTACTAGGTGTTACCGGGCTACTACCTAATTACCATCCCAACTTCTTCCGTTTAGCAACCGTGCAAGCATCATTCGAATCACATTCTCCTCCTAACCGCTGCTGCTCATTCCGCTTAGCTCGGTGCGCTTAGGAGCGGCGCCGCCTAATAAGCGCCTTAGATTCTGGCCTGGCTATCACCGGGTGCACCTTGGCAAGTAAGCCACCCGGTGGGCTGGTAAGCAGTGGCGCAGTAGAAAAAGGCAGATGCTATGACAGGTGTTGTCATCACCTTCCCACAAAACCGGCTTCAGACAAATAGACAAACACACAACGCCCAAACGCGGGGAATGGGCACTATATGTGCTAGCGCACTAAAACTAGCCACCCCGTGTACGCAATACCTTATGACTTCGAGCTTAGCGGAAGCTTGAAAGAACGCCAACATCTTCTTAATCCATACGAAAAAGGACGTCAAGCACTTGAAAAGTGACAGACCGATTAGCTCACTGTCAGGTGCCTTCAAGGTGTAGTATAGCCAGGACAACCTTCAATCAGCCAAAGGATCAGGCAGTGTTTCGTAAAGGCCACTCGACAATGGGCCATGTTACACTGTAAAAAACTTCGATAGAGAATGCGCGGAATACGCCAAACTCCTATATAAAGCGTTCAGAGATTACAAGAGAGCTTTTGAATCATTCTACACCTCAGCAGTCATGCAGGCATTACGGAATCAGGGTGTAGACGAGCCTTCGTAGAAATACTGGAAGATCCCTATAACAGCTCCACAGCCACCATAGTCAAACGTAACGGCAGATAAAAATGTGCAGTAAGGTATGGTGTCGGGCAGGGAGACACGACCTCGCCAATGCTATTTACCGCACGTTTACAGAAGGTATTGTTAAGATCGGCGAACACGGGCCTGGGAATTATTCCAAGAAGACATGAGTCATGCAACAAAGTGCGGTGGGTACTGGCGACGGCGGCGGCGTCAGGTGGCCGAGTTTGCCCTCGGGTCGCCGGACGGAGTGATGCGGTGAAAGGTCACGCTGTTGACTTTATTTGAAAGGCGACTGCGACATTGACCGAAGTCCTGTGTTTCGGACATGAGGGGGGGAGTACAAGGCCCTTCATTCACCTGCTGCCAAACGCAGCGCAATTCCTTTCCATGGAGGCACCGATCTCAACAGAGTGCTGAAGTCGACTCGACAGCCTTCGAAGACGTGTCTTTCCCCCTGTCCGTCGGCTGTGAAACGGCGTGGCATTCCTTTCCCACGGAGGCGCGGAACCTGCCAATTCGACACGATAGTGTTCGAGGATTGCTGGCTTTTAGCCTCTCCATTGATCGAGCTGCGAGAGAGCGAGAGAGCCCAGCACCGCCCCCTGCCGTGGGTCGTACCACCGTTGTCCGCATCTGCCCACCTGACTGGATATCGATCTCCGAACTTTATTCCCCAGTCAGGGATCTGGGGAATACGAAGCGTATTTAACGAGATGTTATTTTGTGACCGGAGCACTCCCATCTCGACTGTAGGTATGTAAAATATCCCTTCTGTACACTTTGACGAGTCAGTAAACACCAGGGCCTCTCCGTCTCCAACAGTATTCAGAGTCTTCGACTTGTTACAGTTGGGGATTTGAGAATGCCCTAGTACTCTGCGGTTCACTGATGACATTACCTTGCTAGGCCACTCAGGGAATGCACTGCAAAACATGATCAGTGAGTTAGGCAGTGCAGAATGTTAGACCTAAAAGGTTTAGGCTGTTACATGCTACCGGTAGGGTTAGCGTTGTTGATTCTGCCAACAATTGCCCCACCGTAGCGGCACATAAATGCTAAATAAGATCCATAGATCAGCCACATGCCTGAGACCTGGCTGATCAACGTAGCTCTGTTTATAACAGTCAATCGTATACTCCTGCTGTCACCATCTGGAGTCTAAATCCGAGTCCCGGAGGAACTGCAGTTCACGGTGGGTAGCGAGGCGTTGGAAGTGCTAAGGTAATACCTCTACTTAGGGCAGGTAGGGACTGCAGATCCGGATCACGAGAGTAAACTAGCTAGAATAATAAGAATGGAGAGGAGCGCATATGGCAGGTTCTCTGAGATCCTGAATGGCAGTTTCCATCCCCCAAGAGAAAAGTATACAGCAGCTGTATCTTACGGGCACTCACCTATGGGGTCGAAACATGGAGGGTAACGAAAGGGTTCAGCTTAAGGACAACGCAGCGTGCTATGGAAAGAAAACTAGTAGGTGTAACGTTAAAAAACCGGAAGAGGGCAAAGTTGATCAGGGAACAAACGCGGGTTAATGATATCTTAGTCGACATCACGAAGAATAAATGGGATGACAATAACTGCACAGGACAGCGTTAACTGGAGAGATATGTACAAAACCTTTGTCCTGCGGTGGGCGTAGTCAGACTACTGGTTATGATGATGATGATGATGATCATATGCAAATAAAAGGAGGGAAGTACGCAATAGGTAAAAAGCTACTTTATATTATTATAGCCGGTTACGCCGTCGCAGTGGCTCAGTGGTTATGGTACTCGGCTGTTGACCTATAAGACGGGAAGTTCGATCCCGAACGCGGCAGTCGCATTTCTGTAGAGACGCAATGCTAGAGTCCCGTGTACTGCGCAATGTCAGTGCACGTTAAAGAACCCCAGGTAGTCTAATCCGGAGCCCTCCACTACGGCGTCCCTCATAGCCAGATCACGTTAGGACATTAAACACCAACGCCATAAACAAAACCAAACCAAAGTTGAATACAATTAACTGAAGAACAGAGCGGCGAACACACCTCAAAGGAAGGCCACCAGCCAATGGCGTCAATCGGTCGACGCCATTTGCTGGAGAGCATCCTTAGGGAAGCATCTGCTGCTTCGTTCTTGACTTACTGAAGGCGAAGTGGCACTGGCCACCGGCCCCATTCAAAGGGGATACTACAATATCAGAGTTCATGAATTTAATGGAAGGAACGTGGACCAAAAGGTTGTTGTAAATATGAAGACGAAGACGTTTCGGCTTCCATACGGAAGCCTTGATCACTGGGCGGAAAGCCCAAAGCACGTCGCTTAAGTACGTTGCAGTAATCGCCCCAAGCATCTTGCGTACGTAGGCGGGAGATTGCCTGCGTTGTGGTTAAGTGTTTTTCCTGTTGTTTGGATTATTACGGATTCCAGATATCGACGTGACAGCCAACTCTTTTCTCTTGCGATGACTGATGCTTCTTCCCATGCTATTCTGTGCGTCGCGGCTTCCACGTGTTCCGCAAGTGCATTAGATGCAATCCTCTTCTTCCTGGCGTCGTTCTTGTGGTCCCTCAATCGTCTTTCGAAATTCCCGCTTTCCCCGATATAGCAGTAGTCGCAATCTGCGGAGGGAATCTTGTAGATGACGCCAGGAAACTTCTCTTTTTTTATCTTCTCTTTGACGCCAACCACCTCGTGCCTCAGCTTGCACGCAGAAACATCAGCGACCTGCACACCGTAAGTGCGTAGAACGCGAGCCAAAGACTCGCTCACGCCCGGTACATACGGCATAGCGGCTCGGGCTCGGCACGGGGGACCAACTAATTCTAACGGGCGTGATGACCGTTGAAGAACGGAATCTACGAAGTGCTTGGGGTAGCCGCAGTCACTCAGTTCTCGGCGCACTTGGCGTAGGCCAGCAGCCCGATCGTCTGGCCTTGGGCAGATGTTTTTGGCACGTCGGACGAGGGAAGCCACGACGGAGCGTTTGTGGCAAACCGCGTGCATGGAATTAAAATGTCAATATCAGGGCAACACTGGCGTAGGGACCAATTAGGGTTGGCTAATATAGAAGACTGCGGAAGAGGAAGCGAAAGTTTAAAGAGGATTGCGAAATAGTTGCACCTTGTCGTCATAGTCACGTGCCAGGTATTTCAGGGCAGCAGATCACTAATTTTTAAATATAACGTTTTTAAGGTAAAGAGAAGCTTTTGCGGCATAGCTATACCAGTGCCGGCGGACGTCAGAAAAAAAAAACAGGTGAATCATGTTAACTATTAAAGTGATCAACTTGATTATAATCGCTAACTTTTTAACTATTATCGATAGGAACCTGACTGCAAATAGAGATTTGTAGCTGGCCGCTAGCAATAGCGACCTTTTATTTAACGAGATTTATTGCCCAGGGCATAAATGGGCAAAATTGGGATAAGGTATGCAGTAAGGATTGAAGTAATGGGAATAAGCTAGCTGATTTTATGAAGTCCAGTAGTGAGCGATGGTATGGTCCCTGCGTCCAGGCAATATATGAAGCAGGGTTGCGCGGTGAAAAAAAATCTCGGCCTCTCCCGTAACCGAGACTAGAGTAAGCAAGAAATGTTTACGGGCATTACACTAAACGTACGCGGACACGACGAGACGCAGGCCTGACAAGAATGTATATGCAGCGCGTTCGAAGCTGTCTAAAGAGCGTAGAGGCGAAAGCGTTTTCCGCACCACTTTGCCTATATGACACTGGTGACGTCACCACTGGATTACGCCACACATAATTGATGACAAACTAATGACAAAGAACTACTTAGTGACAAATTACTGATTAATGACTAAATACTAATTAACTGCTAATTAATGAAGCTTAAGCTTCGCCTTTAGGAGTGAAGCGCGACAGCGTGTTGTAGCGCTGCCAGGCAGCCCACGGAACGCCACCACCCGTTCGACGCGATGCTTGCCCTTTGAACGCGATGCTTTTCGAGGAAAGGAAATTACGCAGTAATTCTCTGTCATCTCGGTGAACACCCGACCGCACCGTACAGGAAGGGAGGAACGCCACAACCCATTCGGCGCGATGCGTTGCCCTTTGAACGTAAGGCTTTTTGAGGAAAGGAAATGGCGCAGTAATTCCCTGTCATCTCGGTGGACACCCGAACCGCATCGTAAAGGAAGGTAGGAACGCCACCACCCGTTCGGCGCGAAGCTACCGGCGCTTGTATTCCGGTCGTGTAGGAGGGCTTAGAGAGTCTCGTTAAATCTCGTTAATCTCGTACGGTGCCCGGATGCTCTCGTTTCATTGCCCGGGTGAGTGGAATTCAGTGCCCGGATGTTGGCTCTCATTCTCGGCGTGACGTCACCACACTGCCGACAACGGGAGCTAAAAGCATTTCATGCTTAAAACCCGATGCCTTCATCTGTCGGATCCTTGTAGGCTTGAGAGCAGAGCAGTACCACAGTAAGTGGCGAATGTCGCCTTCGATGTCCTCGCGTTTACACATCGGACACCCAGGCCGAGGAAAGAAATCTCGGTGCTGAGGCCATTTCCTAGTTACGGCAGGTGCGAGGGCAACCCCGATCCGGATCCTCCGAAGGCCAACCTCCTTTGCACGGCTAAGACCGCGGTTGAAGGTTACCGCACACGGAGGGATTAGAGCACGTGTGCGGAGCCAGAGGTGTTCCTCTCTTGATAAAAGGACGGTAATAATAATAATAATAATAATAAAAGTTAGGAGACACTTTGGCGACTAAAGTGGTGCAAGGCGAAAGCCTGAGTACAGCATTCTGCCATGAATGTGGTTGTGAATGATGATTCAAGTGCTGCCAGCGAGTGAGGCGTCCATTGGCTGTCTGCTTGTGTCACTGATGTGTGGTTAAGATGTTTGGCTTCGCCTGTAAGAGTGGAACGCGACAGCGTCTTGCAACGCTGCCAGGGAGTCCACAGAACGCCATCGCCCATATGGCTCTACGCCTTGCTGGACGGTAAATTTATTTTTGAGGAAAGGAAATGTATTTCTCTCGCATATCTGGGTGGACACCTGAACTTCGCCGTAAGGGAAGGGGGGAAGATGGGAGGGAACGAAGACGCCGTATTATTTAGACGCGCCTTTGTTCATTCCAAACCATTCAGCTGGCATGGCGCAGTGGCTAGCGTGCTTGTGTAGCACTCCGGAGACCCTGGTTCGGTTCCCCAACTCGACCAATTTCGTAATCGGTTTTATTTATTTATGTGTTTTCACTAGAAAGGTTAATTAGGCTATTTGATATTTACATTACTGTAATTCTATCCATCGTGTTCTGTCATTCACCTGTCAAATGTTGGAACTGTCTAGGATGTTGGGCACACTGTATACGAAACGAGGAACTACTATTCGGGCAATGTCGAACTGGGTGGGGAAGTGGGTAGTGGTGGAGGGAACGCGGCTTCGGCCGCTTATCTGTATTTTGAGCAGTGTCTGCTCCCGCGGGCGCGGTTGTTGCTGCGACGCGCGTCTTTCTTTCTTTTCTTCTTGATTCTCCTCTACTTTTAATTAGGCTAATTTAATAATTAAGCAATCAACTAAACTCAGTCCCACTTAGTTGGAGCATCACTATACGATCCATTTAATTGGTTGCATGGTTACTTGCCAAAGTACAATTGGCCCCATTTGAAATTCGCGAATTGTGACGTCACGAGCGTTTTGACCAATTGAAAAGCGTGACATTTCTGTTGACAAAACCTGCTTACAACGATGAGGCAGTAAAGGCTTCCGCCTTAATAAAATATCATCCTGGCTACGCCCACTGTAGGAGAAAGGCTTCTCCCATGTCCCTCGAATTAACCCTGTCCTTCGCCAGTTGCAGCCACCTAGGGGTACACCACAGGGCGCGGTGCTCTCTCCCCTTTTATTCAATCTGGCTATGATGCACCTACCGGCCCAGCTGGGCGCTGTCGCCGGTGTACAGCATACGCTGTACGCCGATGACATCACCCTGTGGGCCACACAGGGTTGTTTTGGAGACATTGAGGCCAACCTGCAGGAGGCAGCGACCATAGTGGACCGTTATGCTCGCCGCTGCAGCCTCCAATGCTCCACCCAAAAGTCTGAATTTGTGCACATACGCCCCTCACCAAAGTGCACAGCCAAAATTTCATTGTCTCTTAAGACAGGTCCAATCCCTGAAAAAAAATCGAAGTCCGGGTACTGGGGCTCTTTATACATCAAGATAGACGGTCAGAAACAACATTGGCCAATCTCCGTCAAATGGGGGACCAGGTGGGCCGCTTAGTCCGCCGGGTTTCTAACAAGCGCAGGGGGTTACGATGTAAGGACGCCTTGCGGCTGGCGCATGCATTTGTAACCAGTCGAATTCTATATTCGACTCCATACCTCCACCTGCGCAAGCAAGACGAGGATTCACTCGAAGTCATCCTCCTCAAAATTATTAAACGGGCTCTGGACCTCCCCGTGAACACCTCCAACAAGCGCCTCCTGAGGCTGGGCATGGTGAACACATTTCGGGAGCTCCGGGAAGCCCACTTGACCAACCAATACACACGTCCCTCGAAGACATCGTCGGGTCGCCGCCTCCTTGCCCGACTGCACATCCAACACACCACTCTCATGGAAGAGCGCGTACGTATTCCATCCCAGTGGAGATGCGCCCTCCACGTGCGCCCTCTTCCCGCGAACATGAACCGTGAGGACCATAATGGCCGGCGCCTGGCGCGGGCGGGAGCCCTGGCCCGCCACTAAGGATCGAAACCCGGCGTATAATACGTGCATGCATCCGGCCCCCACCATGGGGGATGGTTCACGGCAGCAGTCGTCCACGAATCCAAAACAGTGAACGGCCTTACTTTCCGAGCCCGTGACATAACACACGCGGAGGAGGTCGCCATTGCGTTGGCTGCATCTGATCCGACTTCAAAAACAATTATTTCCGACTCGCGAGGGGCATGTCGGAACGCCGAGCAGGGCTGGGCACCGTACCTAGCCTACCGCATTCTCCAAAACAGCGTCTATACCGGGGACCCCGCTTATCGGCGTATCGTTTGGGCTCCTGCTCACATGGGCCTTGAGGGAAATGAGGCAGCTGACGCCGCCGCCCGCGAACTCTCTCACCGGACATTCCTCTCCGACCCCGACGATCAGGAACTCGAATTCACTCCCGCTTACTCGTTTAAAGTCATTTCTTTACTTTATCAATCTGGCCATGGTCTTTATCCCCGCCTGTGTAAAGGTCTCTCAAAGGCGGAGGAGCGGCTTCTGCTCCGCCTGTATACCAATACTTTGCTGTGCCCGGCAGCTCTCTAACACTTCGACCCTTCTTTCTCTGGCAGCTGTCTGCACTGTGCGGAGAAGTCTTCGGACATCTACCACATGGTGTGGGCCTGCCCCTCCAACCCTGCTATCCCCCCTCACCCCAACCCAACCCGGGAGGACTGGGAGGCGACCCTGCTCGGCTGCTCTTACCTGCAGGCCCAACGGGCCCTGGTCGCGCGAGCCCGGGCAGCGGCCGACGCCACTGCGGTCCCGAACTAGGAACCTCCACCTAGTACTTGTGAGGGCTGGCCCCCTCTGGGTCAGCTCATACCTCACCTCCCGAAGTTTATCTGTAAATAAATATTTTCCACCACCACCATCCCCGCTGACTTCTTAATCTCATCCGCCCATTTAACTTTCTACCGCCCCCAGAAGAAGCCGAGGCAATGATGAGCGTGGAGTCACGATGTGGCTCGCTAAATCCCCCTGGATTTTAGAGGTCCGAAAATCCTGTGGGACCCAATCAATACGTACTGGCTTTGGGATGCGTGCCGCGGGCCGGTGGATGTCCTGACATATTACTGGCGAGCGGCTAACACATCGTAGCAGCCGCACTGCTTGACGGACGCCACTGCGGATGAAAACGCAGGCCGCAGCGAGCATTGTTGTGGCTGCCACGGAGCAGAGTGCCGCTTGAACTGCAAGGAGCTCAGCACAAAAGGACGTAGGGAATTCAGTAAGCTGTATCCTAGAGGTTTATTCAGGGCAGGTCTGCACGGGCAGTAGATTGCTGTCGTTGATACAAAGGCTTGGATGCTTGCGTCTACGTAGACAGCAATTAACCTTTGGTTGGTTTTGTTGGTTTTGTGGGGTTTAACGTCCCAAAGCAACTAAGGCTATGAGAGACGCCGCAGTGAAGGGCTCCGGAAATTTCGACCACCTGGGGTTCTTTAACGTGCAGGAAGGAAAATATCTTGTTCAAATTTCTGGCGAATAAACGATGCTGAATGAGCAGATATTGGTCGGCGATAATCTGTTGGCTTGTGGTCGCTCAGCTGTGCAGTGTTCGATCAGTTACGCGCACTGTAGGGGACGCTTTGCCTGCATTTGTTGAAAAAGCGCATGTATTTTAGCACGACATTATCAAAAATTAGCTGAGCTATAGCGGCGACTGTAATCGCGTTTTCTAAATTCGAAGAACTGATAACGCTATTACTGACGGCCAGCCACAGATATCTAATTTCAATGAGGTGCCTATCAGTAATAACTAAGGTAAACGATAAGGATAAAGTTAATCACTTTGCTAGTAACATCATTCGCCTGCGTTTTGCGTCCGCCAACAGTGGTATTACTATGCCGCAAAAAATTTACCTCTAAAACCCTCTTTTAAAAATTGGTGATCAACTTCACCGGAACACGTAGTATAGAGCCAGAATAGAACGCATGTGGAGAAGAGCAGAGCTGCCGGTATAATTTAGCTCACAGACCGACTAATGGAGCAGCAATACCAAGTTCTGCTGCAGGCTATAGATATCCAATTCGTAATAAGAAAAATGTGCCCTGCGCGCCATGAAGTCTGTAGGCAAATCCAGAGGGAAGTTTCGCAGTTACGCCATCCGGTACGCTGCCCATCTCTCAGTTACCCGGATGAGAACTTTTCACCGGCGGCAGTCACTGTCGAAGTTCGTTACGTGCTGGAACAATTGTTGCATAATTTTCTGGACACCATCAGAACAGCAAAATCGCTGAACGCTTCGAGATGCCACAGTTCTTGTCAGCCCAGTGCTCGATGGGGTACAGAACAATAATATATCAGTTTTGCAATTGCAGCGTCTGCCAGTATACTTAGTGCACTTCTGCGTATATCGAGGGTACAAAACAATTTATATACTCGCTTAATGAGCGCATAGTCAAGAGGGAAAATGAACACCGAAATAAACAGTCTACGAAACACAACGAGGGGCTTCTGTATGTGCTTAATGAGCACGGAGTATACAGAGAAAATTGACAGCGAAGTAAACTGTCGATAACGTCAATATGAATAATTTATATCATAGGTGCAAAGTTAAGAGATCAGAAGCGGGCGGAGTGGGTGATAGAGCAAACGCGGGTTAATGATATCCTAGTTGCAATCAAATGTAAGAAGTGGGCTTGGGCAGGGCATGTAATGCGAAGGAAAGATAAACGTTGGTCTTTAAGGGTAACGGAGTGGATTCCAAGAGAAGGCAAGCGTAGCAGAGGGCGGCAGAAAGTTAGGTGGGCAGATCAGATTAAGAAATTTCCGGGAATACGGTGGCCGCAACTGGTGCAGGACAGGGTTAATTGGAGAGACATGGGAGAGGACTTTGCCCTGCAGTGGGTGTAGTCAGGCTGATGATGATGATGATGATATAATATTAAACGTTATTATGACACCTGCCTCAACCCCCCCCCCCCCGCTTCCCTTCCAGATCACCGGACATCTTGTTCTTCCCTTCCGGCCCTATTCCGTTGCTCTCTGGATATCGGACTGGGCGCTCTTGGCTCGCTTCCGTTTGCTGCCTTTTCGAGCGACCCTCAGGGGAGACTGCAGCTGCCACTTTTCCGCCGCGAAGTCATGCATCGTGTTGGCCGGCTGCAGCTCCGTCGTCTCCGGCAGCGCCAACGCCATCACTCCGAAGAAGAGCAACACCGCGGCAGCCACGGCGTACAGCAAGCCTTTCATGTCCGCCGAGTGAATCTCGTTGAGGAAGGGCGCTAAGACGGCACCCATGCGTCCGCACGTATAGCTGAGAGCGAGCCCTGCTCCGCGAACCACCGTCGGGTACAGCTCGGCCGTCAGGATGTACAGGGCGACGGCGCAGAGGTCGAAAACCAGCAACCAGACCACGACGACGACCGCCAGGACGTAGCCGGGAGCGCGAAGCGTGTGCGCAGTGGCCAGTGCTGCGGCCAGGGCGGCCAGGGTGATCATGCTGAGGGTGAGGGCCCTGCGCCGCCCGGCGTACGTGATGCAGAGTACGTTGACGATGATCCCGGGCACCTTGAGCAGGACCAGCGCGATCTGTGCCTCGTGGTTGGAGAGCATGACTTGGCCCGTTAGCAGCTTGTAGTAGACGGCGAGCGTGACGAACCAGCACCCGAAGGTGACCAAGGACCGCTGTCGTAGGGACTGGTTCCGCACAAGCTCGGTCACGTGCACGTCTGCGATTATGAAGTGTTGGAAGGGATGTTTTGGGGTCAGCAGACCGCCCTCGAGGATCGCGAGGGTTCGAGACAGTCTACACGCCTTCGGTACACTTTACCCATGATATCGACTTAATACGTACCGTAGCGTCTAATTGCGGACACCTAAATGACTGTCACAACCCAGCACGGATTGGCAAGGGGCTGATGCGTGAGCTCTTGGCGTGTTATCGGTCCTACATTCTATTTTTCGTCATGAACATGAAACTGATTTCGCCTTGAAACTTGGCGCTGTGATTTGTAATGCCATCGCAAGAAATGTAGGGGATATTTAAGCCCCGCTTTAAAGATATGACCTAATAGAGCTAATTTGTCTGGAATTGGTCACTCACAAGTTTACAATGGTAGGCCCCTGGGAGCCCTCACACCAGTCCTTCCACAATGATGTAGCGGTTAAGGAATGGGCACTGCGCTGCGAAGGCAGGCGTTCCAATGGTCGGGATTGTGTGACCCAAGTTTTTCTGCCCGAGAAACCTCTCGCGATCAATCAGTGATTTAACAGCTACCTGTCACAGTTGTCAGTTTGCTCGCAACCCGGTCGGAAGGCTGCGATGACGTCATAAGGCCATGTGACCTCGGTGGCCCACCTAGGTTGCTTCTCCGGCGGGGCCACCCTATTTTTATTGCGAAGCATTACTACTTTCAATTTCAGCTCCTCGCGTGGCGATGCCGCGGTAGCTACAATTGACCTTGAGTGGTGCGCCTAGCGGTGTGACGTCGCAGCTGCAAGAGCAGGGCTCCAACTTGTGCCGTCGCGAGGCGAGACCGCGCGTGGTGGCTGCTGCCTAACTCCTGCGCCCGCCGCGCGCAGCGCGGATTGGATTGGATTGGATTCGATTAGATTATATTAGATTAGATTGGATTGGATTTAATTGCATAACCGATGCATCACCACAAGTCTAACCACAAGCATCACCAGCAGCTACACTACCAGCTGAACCCTGACGTAGCTACGGATATTGCTTTCGTAGTTACCGGGCTTAACCAAGCTAAGCCACAGCCATTTTTCGCTGACTACGCCGACAACGCCGACGGCGGATTTTCTGGATAGCGGAGCCTTTAGCGCTGTCGCGTTGATACAACTGACTACCGTGCTTAGAAGGCAAGGACGAGCACCTTGAGGCCCCGAGAAGATGTCAGAGGTTCCGGTGTCTTGCTGGTGATCGTGCTGTCGTTTGAGCTCAACCCTCAGCGCAGACAGGCGGTGCTCGAATTCCTCGGGGTCGACGTTGTTGACGCGCGCCGCCCAAGACAGCACCTTCTCTGCGCGTCGCGTGTTCAGCACAGCGAAGAGCCAGCACGGCGATTCTTCCATCAGATAAACGCCCAGAACCAGGCCGCAAGTTGGCACCATGAACACGATCTGGACGGCCTTCCAGTCGGAGACCATGTCGTGCACGACAGCCCGGTAGATGGTGGCCAGAAGCGAGCCGCCGGCTGAGGCCAAGCCGCAGAAAAGAGCCCGATGCGGCGTATCGGTCACCTCAAACAGCATCATGGTGGACGTGACGAGGACGCTGGCGGCCGCGGCGGACAGGAGGGCGCGGAGAGCGGCGAAGGCGACCAAGGTCTTGGCGAAAGCCGCTCCTATGCCGGCGAACATGAGCAGGAACACCCAGATGCACAGAACGGGGCGCCTTCCGATCCTGTCAGCCGCGATTCCTGCAAATGGTGTGGCAACCACTCCTCCAAACATGTAGGCAGCTATCAGGGCCGTCATAATCCAATGACGCTCACAGACAATGTTCCACTCCCGGATGATCGAGTTGACCGGCATTCCAGAGGCGGCATCTACCTCGAAGTCCCAACCGGCGTCGCAGGGAATCGTTCTCCGGTCTTCAACGCCGTCTTCTTCCTCGGAAGGGAGCGGCGGCTCGTACCGAAGACATTTGTGGCGCGTCACGCCGTCCGACTCGAGTGGCACGCTGGTGTTCCTCCATATCTCCGCGGACACGTGGGCGTACTCTGCTGGCGGCCGGCACCAGTGGTCCGCGGGCCGCGCCAGGCTGTTGATCCCCGCTGCGTGCAGCACGGTTGTGAAGAAGGCCAGCGTCGTGCAGAGCAGAACGAGCCTCTGGAACCAGCCGTGTCCGAAGATGAGGATGTGGTCCAGTGGCGACGTGAGCACGGTAGAGGTGGTTGCTGTAACGGGAGCGGTGACCATGGTGCCAACCTCCTGCGTAGCTTCGGGCACCTGCAGTGGCATCGGCGGAGGTGCGGAAGGTCGGCGGCCTGAGCGCCGACTTTTCTTCGTCGAGTGAGCTTCCCTTTCAACGTTGGCCATATCCGGTCGCAGGAGAGGCGGTGTTCGAATGTCTGGACGTCTCGGTCCGGTGAATAGGAACCGATTGCAATTATGGCGACGCCTCCGATGAGATCAGCCTTGCTCGTGAGCATGCGCAGCTCTTCGTTTCTTCTTTCTTCGCTCCAGGCTTTGGATGCGCGAAACTCGCGGAGACAGGCCGTAGGTAAGCTGTCGATTTAAAACCCTCAAAAGGCGGCTAAGAGAAAGGACAAGCACGAACGCTAGCTGAACACTGAAGTTTTATTCAGCGTCCATGATTCTTTGCTCCGGTCCCATGGGCTTCTGTCGCATCAGCTGAGCGAAACATATGACTCAGAAGTAGTCGAGGCATTGGCGAAATCCCGTCTGGCAAGGATGGAACATAATAGCAGTAAAGAGGAGCACTCGGCAAAAAAGAAAAAAAAAGGAAAAACAAATGATGTTTCAGGGCCCGTACGGGTCTCTTTTTCGCAATGGCAGCAGATGTTGTTGTTGTTGTTGTGACTGAGAGAAGGATGAAAAGGAAATTGCACGGGCCTGCTACTGGCTCGAGCCAAGCCACCACCGCTGCCACATGCAGATAGAGGAGAATTAAAAGATCAGAGGTAGGAGAGAGGAAAGGAAAGACGCGCGTCGCAGCAACAACTGCGTCCGCCTGGACGAAGGTGGTGACTTATGTATAATGCAGGTGGCGTAATGAGCATGCGTAAATCTAAGGAAGATTACCCCGCGTTCGGTTCAGAACGATCGTTTGGATAAGAAGTGATTCTAGAAGTAGGCGGGAAGATAAATACTTCTCGCGATGACTGAGGCGTTGCCCCAATCGATGGTATGTGATGCAATTTGACAGTGTTTAGTCGGTGCATTTTTTTTTCATGTAGCGTTTGACGACGTGATTTTGATGTTGTTTCAAGCGCCTAATGAAATTTCCTGATTCGCCGATGTATGAAGCGTTGCTGTAGATGCTGGAAATTTTGTACACTACTGCGGGAAATCTGCTTCGTTCAACCGGGTCTTTCACTCTGACAAGTTTTTGCTTCAGTTTACTTGGTGGCACGCGGGCGACGCGTACAATGTAGTCCTTCAAGACCCTAGATAAGGCATCGCTGACTCCTAGAGCGTAACGACACCACACGTTTTGAACCGAACGCGGGGTAATCTTCATGAGATATACGCATGCTCATTACGCCACCTGCACCGTACATAAGTCACTCACCTTCGTCTATCCGCTGCCATTGTGAACAAGGGACCCGTACGGGCCCCGAAACGTCATTTGTTTTTCACTGGTTACGGCACTCGGCTGCTGACCCGAAAGACGCGGGTTCGATCCCGGCCGCGGCGGCTGAATTTCGATGGAGGCGAAATTCCACAGGACCGTGTACTGTGCGATGTCAGTGCACGCTAAAGAACCCCAGGTGGTCGAAATTTCCTGAGCCCTTCACTACAGCGTCCCTCATACCCTGAGTTGCTTTGGCACGGTAAATCCCAATAAACCAAACCTCTTTTCTTTTAAGCATGAAATGCTTTTAGCTCCCGTTGTCGGCAGTGTGGTGACGTCACTCCGAGACCGAGAGCCATCATCCGGGCACTGCAATCCACTCATCCGGGCACTGAAATTCACTCATCCGGGCACTGAATTCCAGTCATCCGGGCACTGAAATCCAGTCATCCGGGCACTGAAATACAGTCATCCGGGCACTGAAATCCAGTCATCCGGGCACTGAAATCCACTCATCCGGGCACTGAATTCCAGTCATCCGGGCTCTGAAACGAGAACATCCGGGCACCGTACGCGACTTAACGAGATTTAACGAGACTCTCTAAGCCCTCCTACGCGACCGGCATGCAAGCGCCGGTTGGTCTCCAGAGACAAAAAATAACTGCTGCCAGTGCCTTCTCAATGTTTATCAAGATATCAGTGGAGCTGTGGGTTTGATAATGCACGGAATTATAATTTCCGATTTCTAATAACGCGTGCGAAAAGCACATAAATGCTACGTTACACTTCGTTGACATACGTGATCTCTTAGGGGCTTCGCGCATCGAAGCAAAGCCGCGCAGGCGCACAGGGGCCCGGGGGAGAAGCGCTGCGTTCAAAGGGCAAGGCATCGCGCCGAACGGGTGGTGGCGTTCCTCTCTTCCTTTACGGTGCGGTTCGGGTGTCCACCGAGATGGCAGAGTATTACTGCGCCATTTCCTTTCCTCAAAAAACCTTGCGTTCAAATGGCAAGGCATCGCGCTGAACGGGTGGTGGCGTTCCTCCCTTTCTGTACGGTGCGGTTCGGGTGTCCACCGAGATGACATTAGGCCCGTAAACATTTCATGCTTACTCTACTCTCGTTTACGGGAGAGGCAGAGATTTTTTTGGCACTCGCTCCTCTTTTGTGCTATTATTACTCCGAAGTAGAAACCTTTACCGAAATCTTGCTTTTACCCGACCACATCTCTCACGTATACAGCGTTTACCCCGACGAATTGTCCCTCTCTAACTGTTAGCCTTCTCTGACTGTCGATGATGATAATAACGTAAATCATTTATTTGGTCCAATAAGAAGCTTGCCTCGTCCATTCTTGCACTTCTTGTAAATAAAGGTAGATAATACACATTTCACACCATCACGTCAGCAAGGACCCATAGGTGGAGCACTGCGGTGGTGCGCTACACCTGTCGTACGCCACGCGAAACACTCCGACCCCCGCTCTCTTGCTAATGCTCGCGGCGTCCGTCCATGCTTGCGGTGTCCGTCCGCGCGCTGTAATCGTGCCAACTGTGGCCCCTCCTACCCGCAGCGGCGCAACCTCCTCCGTAACTTTCTTTCCTCAAATTCATTTTGTTCATTACGGGCCCTCTTTCTGTTTCTTCTTTCACTCCCACTTCCTCCCTTCCTCTGCAAGCGCATGACGGGTGTCCACCGAGATATGCGAGCCAGTTACTGCGTAAATTCTTTTCCTCAAATAGAATTTTAATTTTCTTCACTACGGCCCCTCTTTGTGTTTCTGCTTTCACTCCCACTTCCTCCCTTACTTCCTCCCACTTCCTCCCCGCGCCTAAAGGTTCGGGAAAGCGGCAGTCGGTTGACCACAAGGCTTTCCCCAAACACACTTTAGAATTTCCAAGGTGGCTTCGGTATTTCTTTTTTACGCAGTTGGGCGTGTGTGATTAATGAGCATCACGACGAATCCGAGCTCTTGCCTAACGTGAAGTTTTTAATCGTGACAAGCGAAGTGTTATGTCATGAGGTTTTCCAAACAACTGCAGAGATTCCTCGAAATCTGAACTCATAGTCTTCCGTCAACGCAATAATCAGGACACCATCAACATCCGCGTTGACAACGCGCCCATCAAGGAGGTTCAAACCCTCAAGATACTAGGTCTGTACAAAAATAACAACGGCAACCACCTCCTCACCCTCCAGAAACTACGTCTCGTGAGCGAGCAAGTCGCCAGGATGATCGCCAGGATAACAACGCGGAAATCAGGGATGCGAGAAGAAGATACTCTGCGAGGTGCAGGCTTTCGTCGTAAGCCGCGTCGTCTACGCAGCACCCTACCTCCGCCTCAAGAAGCGTGACATCAGGAACCTAGACGTCATAATCAGAACAGCCAACAAGAAGGCACTGGGCCTCCCTCTTGCGACATGGACGGACCGGCTCTTACGACTGGGAGTGCGCAACACGATAGACGAGCTAATAGAGGCACACCTCACGGCGCAGGTAGTACGGCTGTCCACTAGTCGGACTGGCCGACAAGTCCTCACTGATTTAAACATCAATTGCCCCCGACAGCTAGACGCTAAAAACGACATTCCAGCCTCATGGAGAGGACAATTCAAGGCAGCTCCACTACCCAGGAATATGCACCCCGATTTTCACCAGTCAAGACGGCAAGCACGAGCTGAAGCTATGAAAAGGCACTACGGCGGGCGCGAGGGCGTGTTCTATGTCGATGCTGCGTTACCCGAGCAGGGAATGACTGCCGTCGCGGTAGTGCACCAAAATAAAACCATGAACGGGCTAGTACTGGCCAGCTAGGGCATACTGGCTGCGGAAGAAGTGGCGATTGCTTTAGCTGCAACACACACTAGATCGGAATACATTCTTACAGATTCACAGACAGCGTATCGCAATTACCTCCGGGGCAGGATCTCACCACTAACAGCTAAAATCCTGCAAGATAGCTACAGCCGTGGCTACCAACCCACACACAAACACTTAATTAATATGGGTACCAGGTCACCAGGGCATCCCAGGGAACGACAGCGCACATGCCTCAGCCCGAGCATTTCTCCCCCGGGCACCCATTGCGGATGCCGTGGAACCTCCTACCCCACTACTAACTTATAACGACATACTTCAGCACTTTAGATTATCCCGTCGGGTCTACCCTCCGCCTGCTAAGACACTGGACAAAGGCGAGGAACTACACCTCCGAAAGCTACAGACCAACACTTACAACGAAGACTACACGCAATAGACCCGGAGTCATTTGACTCACACTGAAAAATCTGCGGGGAGAAGGCGGACCTGTACCATATGGTATGGGCCTGCCGACGAAATCAGGCGGTCACTGTCAATAACCACCCAACGCAGGAGGGGTGGGAGGCAGCTCTGACCAGCTCGGACGAAACGAGTCATAAAGAACTCATCGAAAGAGCGCGGACAGCAGCCTACGCCAATGGGGTTCCGGACTGAGAGCTCCACCCGCCGCTACAACCTCCTAAAAAGTTTCATTAAAATATTGTCATCATCATTATCCTCGGAAACGCATTTCTACAAGTTTCCAGGACGACGAACGAGAGCACTCAGTGCAGCGACTGCCGTTGTCTGCGCAGGTGGAGCAGCGGGGCGTATCGAAACAATTCGCTTTACTGCTCGCTGAAGAAAGCTGTTCAAGGAGGCTTCCTTCTTATAAATACAAATTGGCTCTCCCCAGAAGGAGACGCCGGATTCCCGGAAGTTACGGAAGCCTTCGGAAAACCTCGGAAGTCACTTAAGTCTGCTCACGTGGAGGAATACAGAAGCACGTTTCTTGAGGAAAGGCAAGGTTCTTGAGGAAAGGAAAGAGCGCAGTAGCTCGTTTATCTATACCACGACAGAATGGAAGCTTGCTTCAACTGTCGGAAGGTTGGACACTGCATGGACGTCTGCCCACAACCATTCCGCGAACTCTGCCGCAGATGTGGAGTCAACCACGCTCAGCCCAAGCAGGGAGAACAACATACGTGCAACTCCACTTGCATCATCTGTAGGGGCCATCACTTCAGTGGCAGCCGCAACTGCAAGTTCCGCTTTCAAAAGCAGGTCAAAGAACCCAACAAGAAGAGGGACAACAACAGCGAGGGCAAAAACAAAACGACGAGAGACAATCGCGATCCAGGAGCAAGCATCCACCCGGGGGACGCCACCAGTGACACCTCGTCGAGAAGCGCCAGCAGATCCGCCAGCCGCAGCCGATATCGCGACCGCAGCGAAAGCCCGGGACGCAAGAGTGTGACCTGGCACACAGACCCCGAGAAAGAAGCCCTTCACAAACAGGTGAGGGAGCTTCGAATGCATAACCAACGCTTGCAGTCCCAAATAGACGAGCTCAGGAAGCTAATAGGCCAACATGCCGTAACTCCTTCTAATCAACCAAAATTCTACAAGGCAGTGTTACAGCAGTCTGCAGCCACAAGTACTCCACCTGAACCCAAATCACCTTCCCCATTAGGCCCCTCAGTGATCAAACACACATCCTCTGCTCTTCCCAAGCAAGAAGATTAGCTAGGAGATAAGGCTATGGACGTGGAGGTGGCATCTAGACCTAAAAGGCCGGCCAATTCGATGACAGATACTCCTCTCACACCTCCAAAGAAAGAAACCGAAACGACGGTAGCAGATTTAGTTGACAAAGTGGACCTCAGATTTGCCAAAGTAGAGGCCGACAGAAAGGCCGATCTAGAACGTCTAGATGCTAAATTCGCGGCTACACTGGCAGAATTCACAAGCTTTATCATCGACGAAGTTAAGAAAGAAATGGCCAACCTAGCGGCCAGGATCACTACACACGGAATGCAACCAATTCATGGGCAATATGGCCCCCCGCCCGCAGAGAATTAGCGTATGGCAGGGGAACTGCAGGCACTTCCTTCCCAGGAAGGATCACCTGCAGCTTCTAATCCAGAATACTGAAGAAAATCCGGACGTAATAGCGCTCCAGGAGAATAGAGGAAAAACCAAATTAGCGGGATTCAAAAGCTTCATGCAGGAAGACGCGGACACCAAAAAGAACAATTAACCGCTATTCTAGTACAAAGAAACATCACGGCTATCCAGCACGAATTCGATGGCATAACCGCTAATTACACTCTGAAAGAGGTTGTTCCTCGCAATAGAAGAGACAGAAATCTATTCATACTTAATGTGTACAGCTCTCCCCAAGATAAAGGGCTAGCCGTTCCAAATCTATTGCGTAAGACTATGCACTTCACTAAAGGAGCGCAACTCCTCGTAGTCGGAGACTTTAACGCACCCCATGCTGAATGGGGATACGTTAAATCCACCAAGAAAGGCACGAAGCTATGGGAAACTTCACGCGATCTCGGCCTCACCTTACTTAATGATCCGCACTTCTGCATGCGGCTAGGCAAAAGCGTCAGCAGGGTTAGCACACCCGACCTGACCTTCACCAAGAATATAACTGAAGCCAAATGGCATGACACCAGAAATACGGCAGGCAGCGATCACTGCATCATACCAATCTCGTTTCATACGTCCGCACACAAGTCAATTCCAACAAGCACTACGCTCACGGATTGGGATAACTTTAGAAAACTTAGAGAAGATACCGCTCCCAACAATATCGAAAACTTAGATAGTTGGGTAGAGCAGCTTAAAAATGACGTGCGCAGGACGACCAAGGAGGTGGAAGCGACGGAAGATCAGCCGACGGCTGACTCCAAGCTTCTACATCTCTGGGAAGCGCACAAAAGCATCCTCAATAGATGGCAAAAACAAAAAAAAAACAGGGCACTTAAGCTAAAGGCGACCAAACTACAGAGGCAGATCGAAGTCCATACATCCGACTTATCTAGGCAACAATGGGGCCAGATATGCGACAGCCTAAATGGTCAGTTAGGCAACAAAAGGGCCTGGCTCCTCTTAAGGCACCGCCTAGATCCCACTGAAACAAAATCTACTACCAGATCTCACATGAGCGAAATCATACACGGATTCCCCGGAACAGATGCGGAGCTCCTGGACGAACTTCGAAAGAGATACCTAACCATGTCTAAAAGCGACGCCCTTAACCGCTACACGGGTGCTCCCAACGAGGAGCTTTACAGAGACATAACGGACGCGGAGACATGGGCTGCAATCGGTCACCTTCGCACATCAGCCGCGGGACCGGACGGAGTCACGAATAAGATGCTGCGGAATCTAGATCGTAAATCTCTCTCGGCAGTTACCGATTTAATGAATGGATATTGGCGCAAGGGAGAACTTCCTCAATCGTGGAAACACGCGATAGTAACGTTTATTCCTAAACCCAACAAGAAGCTCAGCATTGACAACCTCAAACCCGTATCCCTTACCTCGTGCTTAGCCAAACTCATGGAGCATATGATCTTGAGCCGATTGCAAGGCTATGGTGAGGATAATGACTTATTACCCAGTACTATGGTAGGTTTCAGGAGCCACCTATCAACCCAAGACGTCATGCTCCAGTCGTATAACGACGTCATAGATCCCCCGGATAAAACCGGATAAAACCGGCACCAAAGCCGTCTTGGACTTGACTTAGAAAAGGCCTTCGACTACGTGTCGCATGGAGCAATTCTAAGAGGCCTTTCGAGCATAAATGTAGGTGCCAGAACCTACAAGTATGTCAGTTCTTTCCTATCGGGAAGAACGGCAGGACTCTTCATCGGGGGAATCAGGTCGGATAGGATAGAACTGGGAGATAGAGGCACGCCGCAAGGCTCCGTCCTGTCACCCTTTCTCTTCAACCTATCACTCATATCGCTGCCTAGCAAGCTAAACACCATAGAGGACTTACGTCATACACTCTATGCGGACGACGTTACCCTATGGGTGGCGAATGGCTCCGATGCTCACATAGAAGAAACCCTTCAGAAAGCAGTACAAGTAGTCCAGGAGCATGCGAGTAGCATAGGACTCAAATGTTCTCAACCCAAGTCTGAACTCCTTCTAATCAGACAAAAGAAACAGAGAGAAAAGTCCATAGAGGTGAACCTTCAAGGTCTCCCGATAAAGGAGGTCGAAACCATTCGAGTACTAGGTCTGTTCATTCAAAATAATCATAAGAGCAACATTACAATCAACCGTCTGGAAAAAACGGTCAACCAGATAGTCAGGTTCATTCGAAGAATCACTGCTAATAAGAGAGGTATGAAGGAGGCCGACATCTGTCGCCTTATACATGCATTCGTCATTAGCAGATTCACCTACTCTCTACCATACCTCAAACTATTTAAGGTGGACATCGACAGATTAAACAGGTTACTAGACAGGCATATAAAGCTGGTCTATAGGCTTCCTAGAAACACACCCACGGACAGATTTTTATCCTTGGGTATACACAACACTGTAGAAGAACTCATCACTGCACACAAGGCGATGCACACCCAGACTGGCCAACACTACAGCGGGAAGGGAGATTCTAGATCGAATAGGCGTAAACGCTGAACCTATGTCTAACCGACCGGGCCCTCTATTACGAGGAGTGCGCGACAAACTAGTCATCAAACCGCTCCCCAAAAATATGCTACCGGGCTTCCACGATGGCAGACGACGACCCAGAGCGCGGGCTCTGCATAGAAAGTACCTAAATAATCCTGGAGCAGTATACACCGATGCAGCTGATTATAATTTCAGTCAAGGGGCCTTCGCTATCTGCGCATCCAAATTCATAGCAGGAAGAAGCGAGTGCATCTCTGCGGCCTCGGTCACGGTCAAGTACGCGGATCAAGCAGAAGAAGCGGCCATAGCTTTGGCCATAGCAAATACTGACGCTGACATCATTCTCAGTGATTCCAAGACTGCCATACGCAACTTCTCGCGCGGTAGAATATCCCTGACTGCTAGAAATATCCTCACAAATATTACACTGCAACGAGAAATAGAACTGGTATGGACTCCTGCACATTCAGGGAACCCAGGGAACGAACCAGACCACCAACACGCTCGGGGTTTTGTCGGCCGAGCAGTGGGCTCTCGTCAAGGGGGATCCGAGATGGAGGCAGTGATTTCGTACCACGACATTATCCAATTCTACAAACTCTCTAGAAGAATCAATCCTCCCCCGCACAAGTCAATCTCCAAACACCAAGAGGTGGCTTGGAGAAGACATCAAACCCATTCTTACCCGAACCCGTACATTTACGCCCACATCTACCCCGATCTCATAGACCCACCTGCAAACACTGTGGTAGCACTGCCACCCTGGATCATATGCTATGGGACTGCCCGGAGGATCCTCCCCCGGAAGCTCTTATAGAAGCTCCCTCACCAGACGCCTGGGAAGAAGTGCTGCGCAGCTCGGACCCCGCCGTCCAGGCAGGAGCCATCGAGCGCGCCGAAGAGGTCGCCGCCAGCTCTCAGCTAACGGCCACCTGGCTCTTCTGCTAAGCATCCAGGAACCCTTCTTTTCCGACAATAAAGTTTTCTCTCTCTCTCTCTTTCTCTCTCAAATCTCGACATTTCGGTGGGCACTTCAACCGCTCCTTAGAGCATGCAACTGAAGGTGTATATGTCATCGGTCCGAACCCCTGATACAACTGAAGATGCATATGTCGTCGGTCCGAACCCCTGTCGTGGGATAGCCTCCAAGTTGACGAAAACATATAAGCTATATGCAAACATAAATGCTACAGCAAACCCGGAAGGCTGTACAGCGAACGGTGAATCCTTTCGGGAATACTGCCACCACACTGAGGTCAACCAATGATGGCAGTGCTGGGAGATTTCGCGTGCACTTACAGTATCTGTTGCTTACAGTATCTGTTGCTCAAGCGAGGGAGGTGGTGACGAGGAGGCGCGGCTACGGACGCTTATCCGTTTTTCTTAGCCAGCGTCCGCTTCTGCGGACGCGGTTATTGCGACGCGCGTCTTTTCTTTTCTTTCACTCTTTCCTCTTATCTGTTAACTCTCGTCTATCTGCCCGTGGCATCGGTGGTGGCTCGGCTTGAGCCAGTTGGCAGGCCCTTGCAATTTCCTTTTTATCCTTCTCTCAGTCGCAATAACACCACCTGTTGCTCAAAGCGGCGTCGTCGCTTCGGCGGGCGCAATTTGCGCCGCGCGTCTTTTTCTATGATTTGTACTGTATGTAAATGGCATTGATTGTCTCATATTCGGTGTGACTTCATCATACCCTAAATTTTGTGTCATCCTGTTACGTCATCTCGCACGCCGGCGGAACTGGTTCGATTCCCACGTCCCAAGTTTCCTTTATTTTTACTGTCTCATGACGTGGCACTTCTGGCATCAAAATAGCCATCTAAAGCTTTCGTATTAAGAAGAAAATTTGCTGATAACAGTTTGATAAAGCCTTTGTTGCTGAGTTTGATCACTTGGATATGCTTTGACCATGTGATTGGTTTTCAACTCGTGATGCAGTTTTCTAGGCTCTGCCTGCTTGTTCGTTCTCAGCCATGACTTTGACTGCGCATGTAACGCTTTTTTGCAATTATTGTGTGCTTTAATACCATTTAGTGACTGGATAGTGAGCACTTGTTCCGTTTTTTCTTCGTCTGCGTTTTAGTTCTCGTGGCGCCCACGCTTTTCAGTTATGCTGACGGAAACAAAAGGTTTTCCACTTTACTTCAGCAGTGTGCTAGTACCCTCGGCATTATCAAGACGGGCATCGCCTTTACCCTCGCCCATGTAAAAGCCTTAAGAAGGCGGATGAGCGGCTCCTTCTCCGCCTTCCGGCAGCACTAAAACATTTTGACCCCTCCTTTAACGACAGCTGCCCGCACTGTAGTACGGTGTCTTCTGACACCTATCACATGGTGTGGGCCTGCCCCTCCAACCCGGCTATTCCCCCCATCCCCAACCCAACCCGGGAGGACTGGGAGGCGACCCTGCTCGGCTGCCACGACTTACAGGTCCAACAAGCCTTAGTCGAGCGCGCCCGTTCGGCGGCCACCGCCACTGGAGTCTCATGCTAGGGACCTCCACTTAGTGTTTGTAAGGATCAGTCCCTTAAGGGCTGATCCAAACATACCTCCTGTCCCTTTTTTTTTTAAATGTTTTCACCACCCCTTCGGCATAGACTAAAATCATCTTTGATTTTCATTCAACGTGCTCGCCACAAGCATCCCTGCGAAAAGCGCTTTTCGCACGTTACGTCTGTGTCTCCTTGATCGGGCACACAAAGTAGACATGCGCATTCCATGAAAATAAACTGTACCTTTCATATTTTTTTCAGCGCAGAGCCTGGAGGAAGGCACTAATTTCAACAACAACAAAAAAGGCGATGTACTCATAATCAGCTCCCCGTCGTAACCGGGCTTTGGTAGGGTATCGAGCGCGCCGAATAGATCTGCAAAGATATTTGCGGCGTCGAACGTGAGCCCAAACCTGCTGTCGAACAGTTTAATTCTTTTTAGGTCGCCGTCATAGTCAGCGCGCACCCGAACAATCGGCAATTCACACGACCGGCGATCGGGAGGCCGTGGAGAGCCAATCGACAATGTTTCTGGCGGGCACCGCACGAGGGCTTTCCGTGCGGTCCTCGAGACGTACAACGCAGTCGTAGTTCAGTTTCGTCAGTGCGCGCTCAGTCGAGCAACTGCACTGTAAACACGAATATCCCTATATGGACTGCTGACATGAATGTTCATCGCAGAAAATGGACGAACGAATAAAATTATCTTTTTGATAAATTGGAAGAAAAATTTTCGTTATTATACAAGGTGAATATTCGGATCGAGCCTGGAAATGACCATGCGGATGTCAGTGAACAGCAACCGGACCAAAGGAATAGCGAGAATTAACGCACGCCTGACCTAGCGCTTTTATTCCATTTTTTTTCCGCTCTCCTCCTGTGAGTATCAACTCTGAGCTGCAAGAAGCGCCCAGGGTATTCACACTGCAACTCGCGCATCACCGCTCGTGCAGCACTTGTGGCGCACCCTCGACGCTAGGATCAATGCAGAGTGTTTGGCTATGTTTTCTTGAGGCGTATTTAGTGTGCTGATACAGCTTATGCTTTCTCCCCGGCCTAGAGGTATCCCCAACTCATAAGCCTATGGATGAGAAGGAATTTATTTTCACCTGCAGAGAACAGCATTCGCTGAAGAGACAGACAGGACGAGATTATCTTCCACTTTGAGTTCTATAGCGAACAGCTGGTTTGAAAACAGGTGCAGACCAGATGCATTATGTTTCCACAAGCTTAGAACTTAGATGTGCAGAGCTCCGCGCTGGGCCTGATGGAAGCGCTTCATAAACCTCGATAGAGAAGAGCGTTACAGATTCGAGAAAAGCCTTGATCGTGTCCCTAGTCGCTTTCCAGGAAGGCTGGGCAAGTTTTTCAGATCTCTATTGTTGATGTGACGTACACAAGCTGGAACACAAGCCTGTCAGCAAAAAAAAAAAAATGAGGAGCTGATACAAAACTCAGGGTAAACAGGAACGAGCCGCGTCTTTTGTGGCAACTGCCAGATCCATCTATCCCTTACCAATTAAAAAAAGCTTCTTTAGAGGTCTCCACACAGCAAAATAAATTTTCGCGTTCATTTCTTTCTTGTCGGTTGCAATTACCAAAACGGTCCCTTTCGCATTTTACACCCATTGAGCCCTGATGTACGAGTTAATACTCGCACCACGAGCTTTAAATTTTTACAGCGTCGTTATGGAGCCTTAGGCATTGTAATAACGCGGAGCAAAAAAATCTACGACCGAAATGAAAAATCCAGGGCCGAAAGGGCTAGACAAGTACGGAGGGAAGTTTGGAAGTTCCGCCATCCGGTACACTGTACCCATCACTCAGTTACCCGCATAAGAACTTTCCCCGGCGGCGGACACTGTCGAAGTTCGTTACGTGCCAGAACAGCTGTGGAAGAGTTTTCCGAACAGCATCAGAGCAGGAAAATTTCCTGACCGCTTCCGGATGCCGCAGTTCTTGTAAATCCAGTGCTTTGTGGGCTACGGGTCGATAAAATGTCAGTTTTGCACTGGTTCATTACCAATGTGTGCCAGTGTCCTTTGCGCACTTCTACTTATATCCAGGATTCAAAACAACTTATATACTTGCTTAATGAGCACGAAGTATGGAGAGAAACTTAATAGCGAAGTAAACCGTCGATAACGTTAATATGATTAATACATATGATAGGTGCAACGTTAAGAGATCGGAAGCGGTCGGAGTGGGTGAGAGAAGAAGCGCGGGTCAAGTATATCCTAGTTGAAATCAAGAGTGGGCTTGTGTAGGTCATGTAATGCGGAGGCAAGATAACTGCAGGTCCATACGGGTAACGGAGTGGATTCCAAGAGAAGGCAAGCGTATCAGGGGGCGGCACATGGGGAGATGAGACTGAGAAATTTGCGGGAATACGGTGGCTGCAACTGGCGAAGGACAGGGTTAACTAGAGAGACATGGGAGAGGCCTTTGCCCTGCAGTGGGTGTAGTCAGGCTCATGATAATGATGATATAATATTAAACGCAAATATGACTGCTGCCTCGAACCCCCCCCCTCCCCCCCCGCTTCCCTTCCAGATCACCGAACATCTTGTTCTTCACTTCCGGCCCTATTCGGCTGCTCTCTGGATATCGGACTGGGCGCTCTTGGCTGGCTTCCGCTTGCTGCCTTTTCGGGCGACCCTCAGGGGAGACTGCAGCTGCCACTTTCCCGCCGCAAAGTCGCGCATCGTGTTGACCGGCTGCAGCTCCGTCGTCTCCGGCAGCGCCAACGCCATCACTCCGAAGAAGAGCAACAGCGCGGCCGCAACGGCGTACAGCAAGCCCTTCATGTCCGCCGACTGAATGTCGTTGAGGAAGGGCGCTAAGACGGCGCCCATGCGTCCGCAGGTGTAGCAGAGGGCGAGCGCTGCTCCGCGAACCACCATCGGGTACAGCTCGGCCGTCAGGATGAACAGGGCGATGGCGCAGAGGTCGAACACCAGCATCCAGACCACGACGACGACCGCCAGGACGTAGCCGGGAGCGCGCAGCGTGTGCGCAGTGGCCACTGCTCCGGCCAGGACGGCCAGCGTGATCATGCTGAGGGTGAGGGCCCTACGCCGCCCGGCGTACGTGATGCAGAGCACGTTCACGATGATCCCGGGCACCTTGTGCAGGACCAGCGCGATCCGTGCCTCATGGTTGGAGCGCATGACTTGGCCCGTTAAGAGTTTGTAGAAGACGGCGACCGTGACGAACCAGCACCCGAAGGTGACCAAGGACCGCTGGCGTAGGGACTGGTTCCGCACAAGCTCGGTCACGTGCACGTCTGCGATTATGAAGTTTTGGAAGGGTTGTTTTGGTTTCAGCAGACAGCCCTCGAGGACCGCGAGGGTTCGAAACAGTCTACACGCCTTCGGTACACCGTACCCATGCTATGGACTTAATACGTACCGTAGCGTCTAATTCAAGCTTACACAGTGAGCTGACTCGCAGATGAATGTCACTACCCAGCACGGATTGGCAAGTGGCTGATGCGTGAACGCTTGGCGCGTTATCGGTCCTGCATTCTATTTTTCGGGATGAAACTGATTTGGCCTTGAAACTTGGCGCCGTGATTTGTAGCGATGCAATGCCATCGCAAAAATTGGAGGGGCTATTTAAGCCCCTCTTTAAAGATATGACTTGATAGAGCTAATGCGTTAATGTCATTGCATGTAGAATTGGTGAAGTTTGCATCCATAGGCCCCTTGAAGTCCTCACACCAGTCCTTCCACAATGATTAGCGGTTAAGGGATGCGCCACTGTCCTGCGAAGGCAGGCGTTCCAATGGTGCGTCTTGTGTGACCCAAGTTGCTGTGCCCGAGAAACCTCTCGCGGTCAATCATTGATCTAACAGCTACCTGTCACAGTTGTCAGTTTCTCGCAATCCGGTGGGAAGGCTGCGATGACGCCATAAGGCCATGTGACCTCGGTGGCCCACCGGGGTTGCTTCTCCGGTGGGGGCCACACTATTTTTCGCTCTCAACGCCGCCAACGCCGACGGCGGATTTCCTGGATAACGGGACCTTTAGCGCTATCGCGTTGATATAACTGACTACCGTGCTTAGAAGGCAAAGGACGAGCACCTGAGGCCCCGAGAAGATGTCAGAGGTTCCGGTGTCTTGCTGGTGATCGTGCTGCTGTTTGAGCTCGACCCTCAGCGCAGACAGGCGATGCTTGAAGTCGTCGGGGTCGGCGTTGTTGACGCGCGTGGCCCAAGACAGCACCTTCTCTGCACGTCGCGTGTTCAGCACAGCGAAGAGCCAGCACCGTGATTCTTCCATCAGATAAACGCCCAGAACCAGTCCGCAAGATGGTACCATGAACACGATCTGGACGGCCTTCCAGTCGTCCATGTCGTCGTCCACGACCATGTCGTCCACAACAGCCCGGTAGATAGAGGCCAGAAGCGAGCCGCCGGCTGAGGCGAAGCCGCAAAAAAGGTCCCGATGCGGCGTATCGGTCACCTCAAAGAGCATGACGAGGACGCTGGCGGCCGCGGCGGACAGGAGGGCGCGGAGAGCGGCGAAGGCGACTAAGGTCTTGGCGAAGGCCATTCCTATGCCGGCGAACATGAGCAGGAACAGCCAGATGCACAGTACGGGGCGCCTTCCGATCCTGTCAGCCGTGATTCCTGCAAATGGTGCAGCAACGACTCCTCCAAGCATGTAGGCAGCTATCAGGGCCGTCATGATGCAATGACGCTCACAGACGATGTTCCACTCTCGGATGATCGAGTTGACCGGCATTCCAGAGGCGGCATCTACCTCGAAGTCCCAACCGGCGTCGCAGGGAATCGTGCTCCGGTCTTCAACGCAGTCTTCTTCCTCGGAAGGGAACGGCGGCTCGTACCGAAGACATTTGTGGCGCGTCACGCCGTCAGACTCGAGTGGCACGCTGGTGTTCCTCCATATCTCCGCGGGCACGTGGGCGTACGCTGCTGGAGGTCGGCACCAGTGGTCCGCGGGCCGCGCCAGGCTGTTGATCGCCGCTGCGTGCAGCACGTGCGTGAAGTAGGCCAGCATCGTGCAGAGCAGAACGAGCCTCTGGAACCAGCCGTGTCCGAAGATGAGGATGTGGTCCAGTGGCGACGTGAGCACGGTAGAGGTGGTTGCTGTAACGGGGGCGGTGACTATGGTGCCAACTTCTTGCGGAGCTTCGGGCACCTTCCGTGGCATCGGCGGAGGTGCGGAAGGTCGGCGGCCTGAGCGCCGACTTTTCTTGGTCGAGTGAGCCTCCCTTTCAACGTTGGCCATATCCGGTCCTAGGAGAGGCGGTGTTCGAATATCTGGACGTCTCTGTCCGGTGAATAGGAACCGATTGCAATTATGGGGACGCCGCGGGCCTCCTTCAGAACGGTCTTGGTCGTGAGCGTGCGCTTTCCTCTTCTTCTTCTTATTCTTGCTATTCTTCTCCTTCCTCAGTAAACATTCCCTGTACATGAGTGCGTTTGTATCCGCTATGCACCCTGGCCAATCCCCCGCCGTGGGTATGTGCCATTCAGCCCGAGGACATCATCATCATCGTCATCACCCACGCGGTGGGATCGGCCAAGGTACGGTGGTGAATTGCGAGGCAGTATTTGTGCGGGAAAAAAGGCGTGAGGCGGTGAAGTAAAGTAGTAGAATGACTTCCTTCTATTCTTCTTTCTTCTCTCTAGGGTTTGGTTGCGCAATTATCTCTTCTGAATGGTACGTGAGGACGTAAACAAATTCCATATACCGGCAGCAACATAGGTTACATGAAACATAAAATGCGGACCTAGTTAAGAATAGACAGGAAAATAAAGTCAAAGATGACAAATAGAAGATTTGTTACACTTTATTTTTTTTTTCAGCGGCGCAACTTCGTAGGTAATTGTTCAGGGTTCGAGAAAGCCTTGCGAACATTAGCAGTTTGTTTAACCTCTGTAGACTTACTGATCTCAATGGCTGCCCATCCTTAGCCGCCATTCTACCAGCTTGCAGACGTTCTTTGGCTAAAAGAATGCTTTATTTCGGTGCCCAATATTGGTCTTTTGTTTTCCGGTGGGAAAGGCCACTTGTCGAAAAAAGCGTCTAAGATGCAGTGGCGGTCCCAGCGATTGGTTCTTAGGGGGGGGGGGGAGGAGGGGGGGGCGGATGGAGTTCTGTGTATTAAAAAAGAAAAACGATAGAAACAGCGATTTGTTATTTACACTCTATTTGTACAAGAACTTTTGTGCACTTTGTTGTTGAAAAATCAGTGACGAACAATAAGATGTTATACCATAACTCATGCTTTGAATGCAGTTACATGAACAATATTCATATGTAGTTAATATCTATTCATGATTTATATATGAATATTGATCACGTAACTGTTAACTTATATAATTCACATATATTTACGCGGTGGTCCAATTTCGATCGAGGAAAAATTCTAGCGTCCCGCGTACGGCGCGGTGTCAGTGCACGTTAAAGAACCCCAGGTGGTCGAAAATTCCGGAGCCCCTCACTAGGGCGTCTCTCATAGCCTGAGTCGCTTTGGGACGTTAAACTCCCATAAAACACGCAAACAAAACATGTATTCATCTCACAATATTTCAAATTGAATGATAGTGCCAGTCATGAAGTGCAAAAGTAACTGTGAGGGCACTGCAAGACCACGATACCTCGAAAGTCACGTACGCTTTGCACTCGTACAACTACCAACCCCTTGTATAACTAATAGTGTTGTAAGACCGCAGTAGCTTTGATGTGGCTTATTAGCTGTAGGAAACTGGTGAGTAACTGGTGAGAATGGTGGTGAGATGGTATACGTTATCTGGGGTTCTCGTTTACTCTTTCTGACGTCACGCAGCTACCATCCCCGTGGCCAGAAGCTCTGCCCCCCCCCCCCCCCCCCCCCCCCGATGAACTCCAGCGCATGTCGGCAGCCGGCAGATGGGCCGAGTGGGTGGGGACAGCGCAGGAGTACCGTCATTTCAGTGTGCAAATGTGACGAAAGGAGAATGGCGCGAAAACGCAGAAATTCAAAGTTTAGCTCAGATAACGCAACTTCGCGGAAAGGCATAAAAAAAATTCTTGGTGGAGGGTATTTATGGCGCGGCGTCCTTTTACATCCCAGGAATACCGCAACATCACTGAAAGCCTCTTTAGGAGCTCGGTTAAATGTCCCCCCCCCCCCCCCCTGATTTTTGAATTTGCAACTAGCACGTTGTTGGGTGAATTTTCACTTCAACGTTAACAACGAAACTCCCCAAAAAAGGCCCGGACGAGACAGTACGCATTTGTGTCATCTTGCGAACGCGTCCTTGTTCACGCAAAAGTACATGCAGTGATGTCTTGGTTGGCACCGGCGCCATCTGGTATCTTCTTGGCTGGCATTGATTGACGATGTGGTGCGCCGTTTAGACGTCGAGAAAATTGTAAGTTTTTAGATACGTGGGCGATTATTTGGTTTTTCTTAACCATTAACCATGATTGGACGCACACATGTAGACATGGGAGATGTATATCCGATTTAAAAGGCGCATTTCCCATTCACCATCTTGCTCATTTCTATTTTGCGCAGTTTCATTCTTAGCGCTTTTTGAGTGTGTGCCTGTACATGAAAACATGAGTGCCCGATGGCGACAGTTGCACAATAAGACAGAAGCGCAGATGACTTCATCATTAGCCCCACCCTCTATTTGGCGCTGTGCGCTGACGATGAGCCAGCAAGCAGTCGCGATGTTAATCTCAGATTGCCTCGTCATATGAAAAGCTAGCCCCAAAAGACGTCTCATGCTTTTACATACAAACATTCGACCTCTTTCAAGTCATCGAATTCTAAAAGCGTTTCAGTTGCCCTTTAACGTGAGAGGTTACTACATTGGCGCCCACCGTGGGGCATCACATGAGGGAACTTCCTCGATGGCGAGGCAAGTTCTTAACCAGCGGCGCGCTCAGAGAAGGGCAGGGGCTCAAAAACAAAAATGCTTTTAGGTCCAAGAGGGAAGGTAAAATACGTGAAACTCGGAGCAAAATAAGAGTGGGCAAAACTCGATTGATGGCAATCGACACAAATGGGCAGCAAACACAAAGATAAGCAAACAATGGCGTAGGGAGCAGATAAATATTAAAAGTGAACAAGAGCTAAGCAAATAACGACATTTCTAACAGGATCTATTTCCAGCATCTAGCGTGCAGCAGAAGGTCGAACAACGCAGAAGTGACTGCTGAGCCGGTCTCGATCCGCTGAAGCCTCCCATCACTTTTCAACTGCCTTTTATTACCTGTTTATTCTCTGCAGGGCGCAGTCGTGACTTAAGCTCACCGGTAGCACGAACAGCTATCCCCCCGCACTACTCCTACGACACCGGCCGCGGTGTTCATCGGTGCCTGGAGATGGATCTCATAAGCAAAGCATAATTAACACATCAGCGTTACATACCATCTGCAAAAGGCTACAGTACTTCTGGCACAAAAGCACAGCAAAACATAGCACGAACCGTCACTGATAATACAGCACAGATCTTCAAAAATAGCTTAGTATCGCAACGCAGCGATGACATAGGAATGGTGTCAGCCTCGTGTGCAGGAGGACTGGGGTTCAAATCCCGGTGCCGGGCAGTCCTCCACCAGAGAAAAAGAAAAGCCGCTTGTCGAAGGAAATGCATTTCCAGGGCAGTGGTGCGGCCTGATCTCGGTGACCAGGACTGACAACTCACTCCCTCACAAGAACAGGATTTGGCCACGCTGGTGTGGTACTAGGCCACAACCTCATATATGAATACGCCAATCAACCGTCGGCCATAAAGTGACCAAGGCAACGGTCAGTCCTCTGACGCAGTGGAGGGTGGCAGGAATCACTGGCTACGGACAGGCCGCCATTAGAAACTGTACCTGGCAGCGTTTAACGCTAGAACCTTATCCAGAGAGGCTAGTGCAGCAGTTCTGTTCCACTGACTAGCGTGTTTTACACAGGATACCATTCTGCTCATTGAGATTAGGAGGCCAGAGGAGTATACAGTGCTAAAGGGCGAGCACTTACTAGACTATCGCGGATTAGCCGACAGTCGAGAGCCAGGTGTTGATCCTCATCGATCAGGATATAGCTGGCAACACAGAGGAGTTCTATGTGTAAACGAGAGAGTAGCAGTTATCGTAATTAATCTTAATAATAGGTACAAACTTGGGGCCGTACAGCTCTACGCGCCTGCATCCTTCCAGATATTAGAAAACTTCTAGGAAGACGTGCAATCGACAGTAGGCAAAGTATAAACAGAGCACACTGCACTGACGATCGACTTGAGTGCCAAAGTAGGCAAGAACCACGCTGCAGACCACGCAGTGGGCGACCGTGGCATAGAATGCCAGAAAAGGGGGAGGAGTTATTGATAGAGTTCGCTGAGATAAACAATTTACGGATTATGAACACCTTCCGCAAAAGGAAGAGCAGGAAATGAACGTGGAAGAGGACCAGTGGTGAGATTAAGAATGGAATATAGTTCATACTGTGCGGTCACCCTGGCATCGTGCAGGATGTCGAGACCCACGGAATGGCGCGTTGTAGAGAACAAAGGATAGTAAGGTCTCGAATTAGCTAAGGTTTCAAAAGGAAACGGCAGAAACTAGTGAGGAATGAGCACAGCAAAGAGTCTTGCGGTAAAAGTGAAAGCAGAGGAGTTCATGATCTTGCTGCAGAGCAAATATTTGGCTTTAACTGAGGACGACGACCTTAAAGGTGCCCTAAGCAGGAATTCTGAGCTCGTCTTTTTACCGCGGGAACTGGATCTGCACGCTCCGAGCATTCTTAGAAACTTTGAATTGTTGTCCTGTCTAGCCGATTTCCCTATTACGTCGAATTAAACGTCCCAGCTCCTGCCCTTTTTTTTCTTTTTTGAACTCACCACCGGAAAGAGGAGCAGTCAGCCAGCCGCGTGGCGGTTTGCTGCTCTGCCATCGGCGGAGTCATACTTAGCGATAGGCGTAAGCAAAGAGTCCTCGCGTAGTTTTATTTCCATGGGCCTAATTCGCGGTTATGCAGTGTCCGACTGAAACTATTTATTCACAGAAACCAAAAAAAAAAATAAAAGCGGAAGCGAAGCAGCCACGCGACTGGCTGAAAGGAACTCCCAGCCTTGGTTGATTCCTTTTTTCTGAGGTGAGCGCAAAAAAAAAGAAGAAAAGAAACGAGCGAGATGAGACGATAAAGTCGATTTATTTGAAATCGGCAGCACAGGACAATAATCCGAAGTTTCTAAAAATGCTTGGAGAATTTACATGTTGTTCCCGATGTAAAAAGGCGATTTCGGATTCCTCTTAGTGCACCGTTATTGTTCAAGTAATAAACGATAGTCTCACAGCTATCATTACGGAGTGGCCAGTAAAGCTGGTGGTAGGATTGTTAGACAGGATACCGGCAAGCTCTCTCAGGAGGCTGAAGATCTGTTACAGAAACCCCAAGGCATAAAAGCATCTAACCCGACGACAGATCAGAATTGGCAGAGCTATCTCAAAGATAATAAGCGCAAGGCAACCGGCAAAAGAAAGTTTAATATGGAGAGAATCTAGCGTGCTCTAAACAGAGGTAGCCTGAAACCGATGATAAGGACACTAGGCATAGGGAAAATTCAGATGTAATCGTTAAGAGACAAAGAGGACAATGTCACCTGCAATATGGATGAGACTGTTAAAGTAACCAGAGAGTTACTTTAATGTACGCAGTAGCCAGTGTAATCAGGACTTTAATGATAAAGGCAGCAGGCGCACAGCACTCGCACTTCCTGCAAGTAACGAAGGAGGAAGGAAAGAAAGCCTTAGGTTTTATGCAAAGTAGCTATTGAGGATCAGGTAACAGAAGATCTGTTGAAGGACGATGGAGTGATTTCTCAAGAAAAAAATTAGTTGATTTGGCTAATTAGGCCAAATGCGGATATATGCGCTAGAGTGACGTCAGTTGTCGGTTGGAGCTGCGACCTACTACACTCTAAACAAAAGAATAAAAAAGGAGTAAAATACTTTATGACCTCGAGGGACAGTACCTTGTGACCTCGAGCGTACCGTCGTACATCGTCCTAATTCATAAGAAAAGGGGCGTCACGGTCTTGAAAAGTGACAAACCGATCAGATTACAGTCCGTTGCCTACTAGGTGCAAGAGTCAGGAAAACCTTAAACTTCGCTCAATGAAATGATCACGCAGGCTTTTGTAAAGGCTACTCTACAATAGACCATCTTACACTGTCAATAATTTTGACAGAGAATGCGCAGAATGTGACCAACTGCTATATAAAGCCTTCATAGATTACGACAAAGCTTTTGACTCAGTCGACACCTCAGCAGTCATGCAGGCATTACAGAATGAGGGTGTAGACGAGCCTTATCTAAAAAATACTGGAAGATGGCTACAACGGCTCTGCAGTCACCGTAGTCCAACTTAAAGGCAGCAAAAAAAATCCAGTAAGGGTGTAAGGTAGGGAGACACGGTCTCGCCAGTGCTATTCACCGCCAGTTTAATGAAGGTATTCAGAGGCTTGCATTTGTTTAAGCTAAAAGATAAAAGCTAATCTTACTTTAGTAATCTGCGATTCGCTGATGACATTGCCTTGCTCAGTCATTCAGGGAATGCATTCAAAGCGTGATCAATGAGTTACAGGCAGAGCAGAACGGTGGGTCTAAAAATTAATATGCAGAAAACCAAAGTAACATTCGACCATTTCAGAAGGGAACAGCAGTGTACGATTAGTGGCGATGCGCTGGAAGTGTTAAGGGAATACGTCTACTCAGGGAAGGTAGCGACCACACATCAGGATAACGATAGTAAAATAACTAGAATAAGGTTATGGTTTCGTTTATTGAGGTTTAACATCCCAAATCAACTCTGGCTATGAGGGACGCCGTAGTGAAGGGCTTCGGAAATTTCGACCAGCTGGGGTTATTTAAAGTGCACTGACATCGCACAGCACACGGGCCTCTGAATTTCGCCTTCATCGAAATTCGGCCGCCGCAGGTATGTAAGATAATAAACGGTAGTTTACCAGTATCTCTCACGGGAAAGTATACAACAGCTGTATCTTGCCGGTCTCACTATGGGGAAGAAACGTGGATGCTAACGAAACCGGCTCAACTCAGGTTGAGTACCCCGCAGCGAGCAATTAGAAAGAAAATAACGGGTGTAACGTTAATAGCGAGGAAGAGGACAAAGTAGGTCACGGACCAAACGCGGGTTAATGACAACCTATTCCAAATCAAGTAAGGTAAATGGGCTCTGGCAGAGCATGTAATACGAAGGCAAGATAACCGCTGGTCCTTAACGGTAACAAAGTGGATTCCAAGAGAAGGCAGGCATAGCAGGGGGCGGCAGTAAGGTAGGTTAGAAAGAAAGAAGACTGCGTGGATGAGGTGGTCGCAGCTGGCACAGGACAGGGTGAATTGGAGGGTTATGTAAAAGATCTTTGTCCCGCAGTGGTCGAAGTCAGGCTATTTATCATGATGATTAAAAAAGGAGGGAAAATGCAAAAATAAGTAAAACAGCAACTTTAAACTACTATTGTCATATACGCCGTCTCAGTGGCTCAGTGGTTCTGGCGCTCGGCTGCTGTCCTAAAACGCATGCAGGATCAGTTCAGCACGCGGCGGTCGCATTTCGCTTGAGACGAAACGGTAGAGACTCGTGTACTGTGCGATGTGAGTGCACGTTAAAGAACCCCCAGGCGGTCGAAATTATCAGGAGCCACCCACTACAGCGTTCCGAACAGCCTGAGTCGCTTTGGGACATTAAAACATCGTAAACCATACCAAACCAAACAATAGACGGATACACCTAGAGAGCGAAGCGGCAAACGCTCCTCCAAGGAAGGCCTTCAGCCAATGGCGTAAATCGGTCGACGCCATTGGCTGGAAAGGGACATCTGCTGCGTCATTCTTGAGTTACTATATAGGCAACGTGGCACTGGCCACCAGTACGATACAAAGGGGATGCCATAATATATGGGTAACACAGGTGAAAGGACCAATTAGGGGTCTCTAATACGGTAGACTGGGGATGAGGAGGTGAACATTTAAAGTGGATTGCAGAGTGGTGGCACTTTGTCGCCGATATCGTGTTGTATATAGCGACAATAGAACGCATGTGGAGAAGACCAGTGCTGCGTGTTTAACCCCTTACCGCATGGTGTATCATATATGATACACACCAAACTTCTTCTTCTCATACCGCAGAAACGGAACTAAAAAATTTATTCTGCATTTAGCGGGAATCTACATCATATCTAGCAACTACACCGCCGGTGGCTCCACCTCTAGAAGTTGTTTTGAATTTCATTTCTGTTTGGAAACACGAGGACGCAGCGTCGCAAGTTGTGCGCACCAAGTTGGTAAGTGAAACCTATGTTTTTTGTAATTCTGACACATACTCCCGTTCAAAAAAATTATTAGCGTAAAGAATTGCTCCTTCTCTTCATCTGGACACATTTTGAGTGTGCAAAACCTTTTCTTTATGTCGTAAGGGCCACATTTAGACCTGTATCACATGTGACACACTATGCAGTTAGGGGTAATTTTTGTGTGTGAAAACGCATCGGCATTTTTTCTAGAGAAATAATAAATCTGTACTGTGTTTTGCTTTATTTGCGTTTGCCCGACGGTGAGGAATCCTTTTTTTCATATTCCAGGCCATGAATGTCGACACTTTTTACGGTGGAACGAAACGTGCACTCCGGCCCATTCCAGGTGATGGTGATAGAAGCAGCGATAGTGAGCTGTCAGACGACGACGAGGAAAAGATTTTTAAGGCGAAAGCCATTTTCATACGCTGAAGAAGAAGAAGAAAGCCTTTAATGGCTCATACTGTCGTGACCAAGACGTGTTAGCAAATTTGTCCGCGTTTCAGATTGGTCGAAATGGTCATGACGTCACTGCGCGCGAATTTTGACGGGTGTCCACCGAAATATGCGAGATAGTTACTGCGCAATTTCCTTTCCTCAAATACAATTTTCGACTGGTGTCCACCGAGATATGTGAGACAGTTACAAATAAAATTTCTTTTTCTTCATTTTTCCTCCTCTTCCTCTTTCTTCTTTCAATCCACTTCCTCCCTTCCTGTACGTGGGGTTCAGGTGTCCACCGTGAGGACAGAGAATTACAGCGCCATTTGCTTTCCTCAAAAAGCGTTGGCATCGCTTTTTGACAAAAGCGTTGACAACACGCTGTCGCGTTCCACTCCTAAAGGCAAAGATTAAGCGTCATTAATTGGCAGTTAATTAATGCACCAACAGACTGTGAAGTGAACAATCGCGTAGCAGAATGCAGCACTCAGGCTTTCGCCTTTCACCAGTTTAGCCGCTAAAGTTCCACGTAATTTTTCCGACCCAGGCGCCGCCCCTCCTGGCAGATGAGTCGTCCGAAAGCGAGGACGATAGTGAAGATGAAGCTCCGCTGGCAGCATTGAGTACTCGAGGCAAAAAAGGGCCTCTGAAATGCCCGCCGAAGTACACAAAAGCCTGCCTTACGAGGGACCCAAAAGAAATTGAGTTCACTGGTAGAGCTGAGATGCCGTCAACTATCACAGACCTTGTCACCCCCTTACAGTTCTTCAAATTTCTTTGTCCTGAAGAGATTTTTGAGATCATTTGCGAGGAGTCATTTGCGAGGATCTGCTGGACTCAATTTTGGGCTACTATCGGATCAAAATACGGTCCAAGAAGTGGTACCATCGGATCTTCTTTCACTTGATGGATCTGACCGTGGTGAATGCCTGGCTGCTGTGGCGCAGACAAGGAAGCGCCAAAACACCCCTTCTTGAATTCAAGTCTGCCGTCTGCAAGGCAGGGAAGCCACACGAGAGAAAGCGCGAAGGGCGACCAAGGTCAGAAATTGAGACGCTCATCCACCTAAAGAAGAGGGCTCCGCTCGTGCCCCTGCCTACTGCTGACGTCCGTCTGGACAAAACGGACCACATGCCTCATTGGCTTCACAAGCGAGTGCGCTGCCGGCTGCCCTCTTGCAACCGGCTCATAAATGTTTCATGCAAGAAGTGCAATGCTGCTCTCTGCTTCAACAGGGAGCGAAACTGCTTTGCTTTGTTCCATTAGCAGAATCATCAGCATGAGAGGGGCAAAGTCAGTGACGTTACCTCACTGCAGGAGTTTCACTGTTAATGTTGAACAGATTTTCATTTTTCTGCAATAAATTTTGTTATTTTACTTACTCTCTACATATTTGTCAATCTTTCTTTTCTTTTTCTTCATATCCTATGTTTTTGCGTATATCCACAAAATATACCCGTAACTGCATGGTATATCATATATGATACGCGAAGAAAATACTATTATAAATTGCAACTGCGTTTTTTTTTTAATGAAGCATGGCATGAGTGTTTGTCACAAATCCAGGTCAGGAAAATTTTTTTGCGCAAAAATAAAAATTCATGCGGTAAGGCGTTAATTTAGACCAACTAATGCAGCAGGCTAAAGTTCTGCTGCCCAACCTCTGCTGCAGGCTATGGATATCAGTATCATAATAGGAAAAATGTGCTCTGCGCACCATGCACTCTGCGCGCCATGCAGTCTGTAGACAAGTCTGGAGGGAAGTTTGTTAGTTCCGTCATGCAGTACACTTTGTCCATCACTCAGTTACCCGCATGAGAACTTTCCCCGGCGCCGGACGCTGTCGAAGTACGTTACGTGATAGAACAATTGTTGAAAAATTTTCGGAACACCATCAGAGCAGGAAAATTTGCTGAACGCTTCCGGATTACACAGTGCTTGTAAATCCAGTCCACTGTGGGCTACGGATCGATAAAGTGTCAGCTTTGCAATGATTCATTAGGAATGTGTGCCAGTGTCGTTTCCGCACTTCTACTTATATCCAGAGTTCAAAACAACTTATATCCTTGCTTAATGAGCACGGAGTATGGAGAGAAAATTAGCAGCGAAGTAAACCGTTGATAACGTTAATATATATATATATATATATATATATATATATATATATAAGGGATAACAAAATCTTGAAGGCAACTGATTAAAAATATAAGTGGGGGAAGTCACATTGAAAAACTTAACAGATTTATTCAACGTTTCGACCAGGGACTGGTCTTTTTCTTGAAAAAGACCAGTCCCTGGTCGAAACGTTGAATAAATCTGTTAAGTTTTTCAATGTGACTTCCCCCACTTATTATATATATATATATATATATATATATATATATATATATATATATATATATATATATATATACATGATAGATGCAACGTTAAGAGATCGGAAGCAGGCGGAGTGGGTGAGAGAACAAACGCGGATTAATGACATCCTAGTTGAAATAGAGAGGAAGAAGTGGGCTTGGGCAGGGCATGTAATTCGAAGGCAAGGTAACCGCTGGTCCGAAGGGTAACGCAGTGGATTCGAAGAGAAGGCAAGCGTACCAGCGGGAGGCAGAAAGATAGGTGGGTAGAGGAGATTAAGAAATTTGCGGGAATACGGTGGCCGCAACTGGCGAAGGACATGGTTAATTGGAGAGACATGGGAGAGGCCTTTGCCCTGCTGTGGGCGTAGTCAGGCTGATGATGATGATGATATAATATTAAACGTTAATATGACTGCTGCCTGAACCCCCCCCCCCCCCCCCCCCCCCCGCATCCCTTCCAGATCACTACATATCTGGGTCTAACCTTCCGGCCCTACTCTGCTGCTCTCTGTATATCGGAGTGGCCACTCTTGGCTCGCTTTCTGTTGCTGCCTTTTCGGCCGACCCTCAGGGGAGACTGCAGCTGCCACTTTTCCGCCGCGAAGTCGCGCATCGTGTTGGCCGCCTGCAGCTCCGTCGTCTCCGGCAGCGCCAACGCCATCACTCCGAAGAAGAGCAACAGCGCGGCCGCCACGGCGTACAGCAAGCCCTTCATGTCCGCCGACTGAATCCCGTTGAGGAAGGGCGCTAAGACGGCGCCCATGCGTCCGCAGGTGTAGCTGAGGGCGAGCCCTGCTCCGCGAACCACCGCCGGGTATAGCTCGGCCGTCAGGGTGAATAGGGCGATGGCGCAGAGGTCGAACACCAGCATCCAGACCACGACGACGACCGCCAGGACGTAGCCGGGAGCGCGAACCGTGTGCGCAGTGGCCAGTGCTCCGGCCACGACGGCCAGGGTGATCATGCTGAGGGTGAGGGCCCTGCGCCGCCCGGCGTACGTGATGAAGAGCACGTTCACGATGATCCCGGGCACCTTGAGCAGGACCAGCGCGATCTGTGCCTCGTGGTTGGAGCGCATGACTTGGCCCGTTAGGAGTTTGTAGCAGACGGCGAACGTGACGAACCAGCACCCGAAGGTGACCAAGGACCGCTGGCGCAGAGACTGGTTCCGCACAAGCTCGGTCACGTGCACGTCTGCGATTATCAAGCGTGTCTTAAGAAATCATGGAGTGACGAAAAGGTGGTTCTTGGGGTCGGCAGACAGCCGTCGAGGATCGCGAGGGTTGGAAACAGTTTACACGCCTTCGGTACACCGTACTCTTGCTATCGCCTTAATACGTACCGTTGCGTCTAATTAAAGCTAAACAAAGAGCTGACTCACAGATGACAGTCAAAACCCAGCACGGATTTGCAAGTGGCTGATGCGTAAATGCTTGTTGTGTTATCGGTCCTTCATTCTATTTTGCGGGATGAAACCGATTTCGCTTTGCAAACTTGGCGCTGTGATTTGTAGGAATGCAATGCCGTCGAAATAATTCGTGGGGCTACTTAAGCCCCGCCTTAAAGATATCGCTTAATAGCGCTAATGCGTTAATGCCCGCGTATGTGGAATCGGTCACTGTAAAGTTTACATCCATAGGCCCATGGGAGTTCTCTCACCAGTCCATCCGCAATGGTGTAACGGTTAAGGGATGCGCCACTGCCCTGCGAAGGCGCTGCCAACGGTGGGGCTTGCGTGACTCAAGTTGCTCTTCCCGAGCAACCTGTCACGATTGATCATTGATTTAACAGCGGGGGGAAGGTTACGATGACGCCATAAGGCCATATGACCTCGGTGGCCCACCTAGGTTGCTTATACGGCGGGGACAACTCTGTATTTTGCTCACAACGTCAACGGCGGATTTTCTTAATAACGGTGTCTTTAGCGCTATCGCGTCGATATAACTGGCTAGCGTGCTTAGAAGGCAAGGACGAGCACCTTGAGGCCCCGATATGATGTCAGAGGTTCCGGTGTCTTGCTGGCGATCGTGCTGCCGTTTGAGCTCAACCCTCAGCGCAGAAAGGCGGTGCTCGAATTCCTCGGGGTCGACGTTGTTGATGCGCGCGGCCCACGACAGCACGTTCTCTGCGCGTCGTATGTTCAGTACAGCGAAGAGCCAGCACGGCGATTCTTCCATCAGATAAACTCCCAGAACCAGGCCGCAAGTTGGCACCATGCACACTATCTGGACGGCCTTCCAGTCGGAGACCATGTCGTGCACGACAGCATGGTAGATGGAAGCCAGAAGCGCGCCGCCGGCTGTGGAGAAGCCGCAAAATAGGGCCCGATGCGGCGTATCGGTCACTTCAAACAGCATCACGGTGGACGTGACGAGGACGCTGGCGGCCGCGGCGGACAGGAGGGCGCGGAGAGCGGCGAAGGCGACTACGGTCTTGGCGAAGGCCACTCCTATGCCGGCGAACATGAGCAGGAACATCCAGATGCACAGAACGGGCCGCCTTCCGATTCTGTCAGCCGCGATTCCTGCAAATGGTGCAGCAATCACTCCTCCGAACATGTAGACAGCTATCAGGGCCGTCATGATCCAATGACGCTCACAGACGATGTTCCACTCCCGGATGATCGAGTTGACCGGCATTCCAGAGGCGGCATCTACCTCGAAGTCCCAACCGGCGTCGCAGGGAATCGTTCTCCGGTCTTCAACGCCGTCCTCTTCCTCGGAAGGGAACGGCGGCTCGTACCGAAGACATTTGTGGCGCGTCACGCCGTCGGACTCGAGTGGCACGCTGGTGTTCCTCCATATCTCCGCGGACACGTGGGCGTACTCTGCTGGAGGCCGGCACCAGTGGTCTGCGGGGCGCGCCAGGCTGTTGATCGCCGCTGCGTGCAGCACGGTTGTGAATACGGCCAGCGTCGTGCAGAGCAGAACGAGCCTCTGGAACCAGCCGTGTCCGAAGATGAGGATGTGGTCCAGTGGCGTCGTGAGCACGGTAGTGGTGGTTGCTGTAACGGGAGCGGTGACCATGGTGGCAACCTCCTGCGGAGCTTCGGGCACCTGTCGTGGCATCGGCGGAGGTACAGAAGGTAGGCGGCCTGAGCGCCGACTTTTCTTCGTCGAGTAAGCCTCCCTTTCAACGTTGGCCATATCCGGTCGCAGGAGAGGCGGTATTCGAATATCTGGACGTCTCTGCCCGGTGAATAGAAACCGATTGCAATTATGGCGGCGCCGCGGGCCTCGTTGAGAACGGTCTTGCGCGTGAGCATGCGCTTTCCTCTTCTTCTTCTTCTTATTATTGCTATTCTCGTTCTCCCTCAGTAAAAATGCCTCATACACACGCAGTGGGATTGGCCAAGGTACTGTGGTGAATTCCGAGGCAGTATTTGTGCGGGAAAAAAGGCGCGAGGTGGTGAAGTAAATCAGTGGAATGACCCTTCTTCTTTTCTTCTTTCTTCTCTCAAGGCTGTGGTTGCACAATTACGTCTTCTGAATGGTACCTGAGGACGTAAACAAATTCCATATACCGGCAGCAACATAGATTTGGTTTTTATGGGGTTTAATGTCCCAAAGCGACTAAGGCTATGAGAGACGCCGTAGTGGAGGGCTCCGGAAATTTCGACCACCTGGGGTTCTTTAACGTGCACTGACATCGCACAGTACACGGGCCTCTAGAATTTCTCCTCCAAAGAAATTCTAGCCGCCGCGGCCGGGATTGAACCCGCGTCTTTTGGGTCAGCAGCCGAGCACCATAGCCGCTGAGCCACCGCGGCGGCACAGCAACATAGATTACATGAAACATAAAATGCGGACCTAGGTAAGAATAGACTGCAAAAAAATTCAGGGGGCACTTTGACTGTCTAAAGTGGGCAGAGGCGGAAGCGTTTTCCGCACCACCTTCGCTGTGTCTGCGGAACTGGTGGCGTCACATGTAATTGAGTACTAATTACTAAGTGATGACAAATCACTAATTAATGGTTAATTACTGAATAATGCCTGAATACTAATTGACTGCTAATTAATGACGCTTAAGCTTCGCCTTTAGGAGCGGAACGCGACAGCGCGTTGTAACGCTGCCAGGGAGACCACGGAACGCCACCACCCGTTCGACGCGATGCCTTGCCCTTTGAACGCAACGCTTCTTGAGGAAAGGAAATGGCGCAGTAATTCTCTGTCATCTCGGTGGACACCTGAACCGCACCGTAGAGGAAGGGAGGAAGTGGGAGTGAAAGATAGATAAAGAAGAGCCGTAATGAAGAAAATGAAAATTGTATTTGAGGAAAGGAAATTACGCAGTAACTGTGTCACAAAATTCAGGGGGTCAAAAAAAATTTTGACCTAAAGCGTGGTCACTGATGTGTGGTTAAGATGTTAAGCTTCGCCCCTAAGAGTGGAACGCGACAGCGTCTTGCAACGCTGCCAAGGAGTCCATAGAACGCCATCGCCCATTCGGTTCTACGCCTCGCTCGTCGGTAAATTGGTTTTTGAGGAAAGGAAATGCATCTGTCTCTCATTTGTCGTTGGACACCTAAACCTCGCCGGAAGGGAATGGAGGAGGATGAGAGTGAGTGAAGACACCGTATTCACTAGACGCGCCTTTGTTCATTCCAAACCATCGAGCTGGCTTGGCGGAGTGGGTAGCATGCTCGTCTCTCACGCCGAAGACCGGGGTTCGATTCCTGAGCTCGACCAATTTCTTAATCAGTTTTATTTATTTATATGGCCTGACTAGTAAAGCTAATTAGGCTAATTGGGTAACTAAGCAATTAACTAAGCTCAGTCCCACTTACTTGGAGCATCACTGTACGATCCCTTCAATTGGTTGCATGGTTACTAGCCAAAGTACAATTGGCCCCGTTTGAAATTCGCGCACTGTGACGTCACGACCGTTTCCACCAATTGAAAAGCGTGACATTTTCTGTCGACAACTGCTGCTTACAACGATGAGACATTAAAGGCTTCCGCTTTAATAAAGCCAAAGATGACGAATAGAACATCTGTTACACTGGATTTTTTTTTTCAGGGGCGCAACTTCGTTGCTAATTGTTCAGGGTTCGAGAAAGCGTTGCTGCCTGTGCTAAATGTTTATTGTAAGAAAGAGAAAATAATCACGCAGACCCAGGACAGAAGTGTGAGGAAGATTAGCCGTTTGTTTAATCTCTGTAGACTTACGGACCTGAATGACTGCCCATCCTTAGTCGCCATTCTACCAGCTTGCAATCTTTGGCTGAAAGAATGCTCTATTTCGCTGTCCAGTAGTGGTCTTTTGTTTTGCCTGCGGGAAAGGCCACTTGTCGAAAAAAGCGTCTAAGATGCAGTGGCACACCCAGCGATTGGTTCTAAGGGGGGGGGGGGGGGGGGGGGGGGGGCGGACTTCCGTGTATCAAAAAAGAAAAAAATAGAAACAACGATTTTTTATTTACACCCTATTTGTACAATTTTTGTGCACTTTGTTGTTGAAGAATTGATGACAAACAATAAGATGTTATACCATAACTCATGCTTTGAATGCAAACGGTTACGTGAACAATATCCATATGTAATCCATATCTCTTAATGATTTATACATGGATACTGCTCACGTAACCATTAACTTATATAATTCACGTATATTTACGTGGTGGTCCAATTTCGATCGAGGAAAAATTCTAGCGTCCCGCGTACTGCGCGATGTCAGTGCACGTTAAAAGACCCCAGGTGGTCGAAACTTCTGGAGCCCTTCGTTACGGCGTCGCTCATAGCTTGAGTCGCTTTGGGACGTTAAACTCCCATAAAACACGCAAACAAAACAGATGTATTCATCTCACAATATCTCACAAAGGAGCGACCTGCGGTGCCGGGAGGCGCGCCGGAGCTTAACAAAACGATGGAAGAAACACAAGACGAATCGCAAGCTTAGAGCTCGTATTGCACAACTTACGGAGCAGGCTGCGGCATATGCCGCCCAGCTCACAGACACCAATTGGATAGAACGCTGCAACTCGGCAGCGCGTCAGATGAGCTCGAAGGGGCCTTGGCGTCTCTTGCGCAGCCTCATCGACCCTTCTCAAACGAAAGGGGAGACGCAAAAATCTCTGCCTCTCCCGTAACCGAGAGTAGAGTAAGCATGAAATGTTTACGGGCCTAATGTCATCTCGGTGGACACCCGAACCGCACCGTACAGGAAGGGAGGAACGCCACCACCCGTTCAGCGCGATGCCTTGCCATTTGGTTTTTTGAGGAAAGGAAATGGCGCAGTAATTCTCTGCCATCTCGGTGGACACCCGAACCGCACCGTAAAGCAAGGGAGGAACGCCACCACCCGTTCGGCGCGATGCCTTGCCCTTTGAACGCAGCGCTTCTCCTTCTCCCCCGGGCCCCTGTGCGCCTGCGCGGCTTTGCTTCGATGCTCGAAGCCCCTAAGAGATCACGTATGTCAACGAAGTGTAACGTGGCATTTATGTGCTTTTTGCATGCGTTATTAGAAATCGGAAATTATAATTCCGTGCATTATCAAACGCACAGCGCGACTGATATCTTGATAAACATTGAGAAGGCACTGGCAGCAGTTATTTTTTGTGACTCGTTTGGAGACCAACCGTTGCTTGCATGCCGGTCGCGTAGGAGGGCTTAGAGAGTCTCGTTAAATCTCGTTAAGTCTCGTACGGTGCCCGGATGTTCTCGTTTCAGAGCCCGGATGACTGGAATTCAGTGCCCGGATGACTCGATTTCAGTGCCCGGATGACTCGATTTCAGTGCCCGGATGAGTGGATTTCAGTGCCCGGATGAGTGGATTTCAGTGCCCGGATGATGGCTCTCGGTCTCGGCGTGACGTCACCACACTGCCGACAACGGGGGCTAAAAGCATTTCATGCTTAAAACAGCTCCGGCGGGCTCTGCACGGGTACCAAGGTACGACGGCGCAACTTGCGGACACTTTGTGCGACAGGTATCTCTGCCGCACAAACGACCCGGTTGGGCCCGAGTACACGTACTCCGGCAAGCCAAATCAGGATTTAGACGCCCCTTTTGAGTTGCATGACCTTAAGGCGGCCCTGGCTAAAATGCGCCGAGGTGGGGCACCGGGTCGGGATCGCATAACAGTGAAACTGTTGGCGAACCTCTCCGACTGTGCATATCTCCATTTGCTTCAATACATAAATCAGATCTGGGATGGGTGTCCGCTCCCACTCGAATGGAAAACATCCCTTGTAACGTTCATCCCCAAAGCAGGTAAAGCCGTGACTACGGACAACTTGAGAGCCATCTCATTAACCTCGTGTGTGGGAAAGCTCATGGAGACGATGGTTCGGGATCGCCTCTCTCCATACATGGAGGGTAAGGGCCTCTTTGCAGACACTATGTTCGGGTTCCGCCCGCACATGTCTGCACAGGATGTCCTACTCCAACTACACAGGGACATAATACGACCCACAGCCATGCAACAAAACGACAAGGCCATTCTCGCCCTCGATCTTAAGGGGGCGTTTGACAATGTTAAACATGCCACCATACTCTCTTACTTGAACACCACTAACTGCGGGTCGAAGGTCTTCGCCTATGTCAGAGGCTTCCTCTCTACGCGTCAGCACTCCTCCGGATCGAGGACGAGGAGTACGGCCCGTACTCTATGGGTACACGAGGTACACCACAGGGGGCGGTGTTATCACCGCTCCTTTTCAACATCGCCATGATGCACCTGCCCGGCCGACTGGCTCAGGTAGATGGCATAAAACACGCACTCTACGCAGACGACATTACAATCTGGACCACCGAGGGGAGCCTTGGGGAGATAGAGGACCGCCTTCAGCAGGCCGCCACCATAGTCGAAGCATATGCTGCCGACTGTGGTCTCCAATGTGCTCCCGCCAAATCAGAGCTTCTACACGTCAGGACAAACCACAAGGACAACACTTCTCTACACATATCTCTGTCAGGCGGTCCCATCAGAGAAGTGGCGGAGCTCCGGATCCTGGGTCTGTTCATCAGTAACAAACTTAGGCCGGACTCTACTATAGCGAAACTAAAGAGCATAGGTGAACAGGTGGGGCGCATGATCCGCCGTGTTTCCAACAAGCGGGGTGGTCTGCGGGGCAGGGACGCGCTACGGCTCGCCTATGCCTTCGTGACCAGCCGGATCCTCTACGCCGTGCCGTAACTATGCACCACCAAACAAGACGAGCGCATTGACGCCATCATCAGGAAGGCAACAAAGCGAGCACTGGACCTTCCGGTGGCTACCTCCAACGGCAAACTGAAGGCGTTGGGAGTGGTAAACTCCTATCAGGAGTTGCGGGAGGCCCACCTCGTGAACCAATATACGCGGCTATCGCAGACGGTGCCTGGGCGCCGCCTGCTAAACCGCTTACACATCCAACACACATGCATACCAGAGGGGACGGTGAACATCCCGGTGCTGTGGCGCCACATGCTCTTGGTCGCTCCGCTCCCGCGTAACATGGACATGGCTTCACATGAAGGCAGACGACAAGCGCGGGTTCGCACGCTTGAGAGGCAATATGGCTATAAAGAGGGCGTCTATTACGTGGAAACCACAGGGCCGTCGCCCGCGGGATTCTTCACGGCTGCCGTAGTCCACCGGGGAATGAATGTCGATGGGCTATCTTTTCGGGCCCCAAATTCAACACGAGCGGAGGAAGTCGCAATAGCTCTCGCTGCCGCCGATCCAAAATCGAAAACGGTTATCACAGACTCTCGCCGGGCCTGTGAACATTATCTTGCAGGCGAAATATCACCTCTGGCCTCGCAAATTCTAAGACGCGCTCTCGCCGATCCAACTCGCACAAAAGTGATCTGGGCTCCTGGCCACCAGGGTCTACGAGGCAATGAGGCCGCTGATGCGGTCGCCCGAGCGCTCACACACCGGGCTCCTCATCCTAGCTCTCATGGATCAGAAGCTCATAAACCGCTTCTGCGGTTCCGCGAAATCCTAATTTATTATTGCGAAAGCCACCGTCTCTACCGGGCACCTGCCAAGGGGCTGAGTAAGGCGGAGGAGCGAACTCTGCGGCGCCTGCAGACAGGAACCCTTCTCTGTCCTGCAATAGCAAAACACTTCGATCCGAACACAGATGGGCGCTGCCCGCACTGTGGAGAGATCTGCGATATCTTTCACATGGTGTGGGCATGTACTCAGAATCCTCACCTTCCCCCTCCCCCACCTCCACCCGAGAGGCATGGGAGACTGCCCTCCTCAACTGCTCCACACTGGAGTCCCAAAGGGCTCTGTTCAAGCGGGCGCGAGACGGGGCCTCGTCATGCGGTGTCCCGGACTAAGGATACCGACCATGCAGCAGGGTTATTTTTTTATTATTATTATTATTTTTTTAACCCTGAAGCTCTCTTTGATTAAAGTTTTTCACCACCACCACCACCACCCCCGAAACCGCGCGAAATGCTTCATGCAGCGTTCGTTACGTCAGCAGAGGAGGGCTATCATTGGTTCGCCGTGCCAACTCTTTCTGACGTCACGCAGCTACCATGGCCGCGGCCGGAAGCTCTGCCCCCCGATGAACTCCAGCGCACGTCGGCAGCCGGCAGATCGGTCGAGTGGGTGGGGCCGGCGCAGGAGCGCCGTCATTTCAGTGTGCAAATAGGACGAAACGAGAGTGGCGCGAAAACGCAGAAATTCAAATTTAAGCTCAGATAACGCAACATCGCGGAAACGGATAAAAAAATTCTTGCTGGAGGATATTTATGACGCGGCGTCCTTTTACATCCCAGGCGTACCGCAACATCACTGAAAGCCCCTTTCAGAGCTCGAATAAATGTCCACTCCAATTTTTTAGTTGTTATGACACGTTGTTGGGTGAATTTTCAGTTCATCGTTAACATCGAAACTGCCCAGAAAAGGCCCGGATGAGACAGTACGCATTTGTGTCATCTTACGAATACGTCCTTGTTCACGCAAAAGTACATGCAGTGGGTTCTTAGTTGGCGCCTGCACCGTCTGGTATCTTCTCGGCTGGCATTGGTTGATGATGTGGTGCTCCGTTTAGATGTCGAGAAAATTGTCAGTTTTTAGATACGTGGGCGATTATTTGGTTTTTCTTATTTATTTATTTATTTATTTATTTACATACCTACAGCGCCCTTGCGGGCATTAGTGTAGGGGGGAATGAAAAAAACAACATGCGTGCACAGATGATATAATACAATTCAGCAGCAAATTGAAAAGCATGAAACATCACTATTTGCATCACTTAATCACACTGTATCGTGGTAATGTGAACACAGGTATGAGAAGTTTAAAGAAATGCTAAAACCCATTAAAAAAGGATATTTTTCAGATCCTGGATAAAAGACGAAGGGGTCCCGGAAACAATTTCGGCAGCCAAACCATTCCACTCATGTACTGTTTTAGGGAAGAAACTGTTCTTAAATAAGTTTATTCGACAAGCATATTCACTCACTTTTCGGGAATGGTCCGTTCGTGCAGATACATATGTTGGTTTTTTAAGATATCTATCTTTATCGATGCCTGTTCTAGTGTTAAGGATATTATAAAATAGCGACAAGCGCAGATATTTTCTTCTCGCTACAAGCAGCGGCCACCCTAGGATTCTGGAAATATCACGAGATCTTTTTTGAAAAGCCATAATTACCTGATACAAAGCGAGCAGCACGTGCCTGTACGCGCTCAAGTTTTGCGATGTTACACTGGGTTGACGGATCCCAAGTACTGCAAGCGTACTCAAGAATAGGACGCACATTTCACATAAATAATGTTTCCTTTAGCTTTGTTGGTGCCTGATTAAAGTTTCGTTTGAGGAAATTTAACATTCGACTAGCCTTCAGAGTTATGTTATCTATATGAGCATTCCATGACAAATTGGCAGAGAATACAACCCCCAAATATTTGTATTCTCTTGCGATCAACATGCAGGTTCCATCCATAAAATAATTGGTAAGAATTGGCTGTTTTTAGTTGTAAACCTTATAAGATTGCATTTGGATAAATTAAGGGCCATCTTCCAGGACTTACACCACAAAAAAACGGAGTCCAGGTCGTTCTGTAAATGTTGACAGTCCGCCGCACTAGTGATTTCGTGGTAGATACAGCAATCATCTGCGTACAATCGTACACGGCTGGTGGTACGGTCAGTAAGGTCATTGATATAAATAAGGAAAAGTAGAGGGCCCAAAACTGACCCCTGTGGGACACCAGATAACACAGGCACACTTGATGAGCACTCACCGTCCAGAACCACGCACTGTTTTCTTTCAGAGAGGTATGCTTGAATCCATGCTAAGAGATTGGCCGGTATATTAAGAAGGGACATTTTGTGCAACAGAAGTGCATGGCAAACGGAATCAAATGCCTTCCGAAAATCTAAAAATACACAGTCAACCTGCGTACCTGAGTTAATTGAGGCTGCAATATCGTCAGTAAATTCAATTAATTGCGTATCGCAAGAAAACCCAGCCCTAAAACCGAGCTGCGTTGGTGAAAAGAAGTTATTACTCTGTAGGTGATTAATTAGGTTTGTGTAAATTACATGCGCTAGTGTTTTGCATACTACGCTTGTCAATGAAATAGGTCTGTAGTTACATGTTACGTTCTTATCACCGCTCTTATGGATAGGAATAATGCTTGCATTTTTCCAGTCAGGGGGCGAAACTTTTTGCTCAAGAGAAGTTTCAAAGAGTAGTACTAAAAACGGAGCAATAGCTAACGCGCAGTTCTTGAGGACAAAATTTGATATGCCATCTAGACCAGGGGCAGAATGTACATTAATCTTCTGCAATAAGGACACGATACCACATTCGAATAATGATACCTCATTCATTTTTGTTAAGTTGGTAACGCCTTGCGAAGCGGTGACTGCAGCTGCAGGTTGTTAGAAAGCAAATTGAAAAAATGCATTAAAACTTTCTGCTTTTGCTTTTTTATCGGCATTGTAGTTTGTACCATCAATAACATCTCGAATAGATTGCCTGATATTTTTCTTGTTTTTGACGTATTTCCACAATTCCTTTGGGTTGGATTTAAGTTTATCGCCTAGATTGGAAAGGTACGTATTATGTGCTGTGCGCATCTCTTTGACCATCAACCATGGTAGGACGCACACATGTATACATGGGAGATGTATATCCGATTTAAAATGCGTCTTCCCATCCACCATCTCGTCCATTTCTTTCTTGCGCAGTTTCATTCTTAGCGCTTTTTGAGTGTGTGCCTGTACATGAAAACTTGAGGGCCCGATGTCAACAGTTGCACAATAAAAGACAGAAGCGCAGATGACGTCATCATTAGCCCCACCCCCCATTCGGCGCTGTGTGCTCACCAGGAGCCAGAGAGCAGCCGCGGTGTTAATCGCAGATTGCCTCGACATATCAAAAGGTAGCCCCAAAACACTTCTCATGTTTTTAGGTACAACCATTCTACCCCTTTTAAATCATCGAATTCTGAAAGCGTTTCAGTTGTCCTTTAACAAGAGAGGTTACTACATTGGCGCCCAACGTGGGGCATCACATGAGGGAACTTCCTCATTGTAGGAGCAGGTTCGTAACCAGCGGCGCGCTCAGAGAACATGCACGGGCTCAAAAACAAGAACGATTTTAGCTCCAAGAGGGAAAAGAAAATACGTGAAACTGGGAGCAAAATTAGAGTGGGGCAAAACTCTATTTCTGGCAATCGACACTACTGGGCAGCAAACACAAAGATAAGCAAGGAATGGCGCAGGAAGCAGATAAATAGGAAAAGTGTACAAGAGCTAAGCAAATAACGACATTTCTAACAGGATCTATTCCAAGCACGCAGCGTGCCGTACAAGGTCGGACCACGCAGAAATGACCGCTTAGCCGGTCTCAATACGCTGAAGCCTGCCACCACTTTTTCAATGGCCTTTTATTACCTGCTTACTCTCTGCAGGGCACAGTCGTGACTTAACCACAGAGGTAGCACGAAACGCTATCCTCTCGCACTATTCCTGCAACACCGGCCGCGGGCGGTGTTTATCGGTGCCTGCAGATGGAGCTCAATTAGCAAAGCATAATTAACACATAAGCGTTACATACCATCCACAGAAGGCTACAGTACTTCTGGCGCAAAATCACAAGAAAACATTGGACGCCCCGTCACAGACATCAAGATAATACAGCACAGAGCTTTGAAAATACCTTAGTATCGCAACCCAGTGATGACGTAGGAATAGTGTCTGCCTCGCGCGCAGGATGACCGGGGTTCAAATCCTGGTGCCGCGCAGTTCTCCACCGGAGAAAAAGGAAATCCGCTTGTCGAAGGAAATGCATTTCCAGGCCAGTGTTGCGGCCTGATCTCGGTGACCAGAACTGACAACTCACTCCCTCACCAGAACAGGATTTGGCCACGCTGGTGTAACACATGGCCACTACCTCATATATGAATACGCCAATCAACCCTCGGCCATGAAGTGAGCAAGGCAACGGTTAGTCCTGTGACGGAGTGCAGGGTGCTAGGAATCACTGGCTACGGATAGGCCGCCATTGGAAACTGTATACCCGGCAGCGTTTAACGCTAGAACCTTATCTAGAGAGGCTGGTGCAGCAGTTCTGTTCGAGTGATATTAGACGGGATGTGATGCTGCTCACTGAGATTAGGAGGACAGCTGGGTATACAGTACTAAAGGGCGAGCACTTACTAGGCTATCGCGGATTAGCCGACAGACGAGAACCAGGTGTAGGATCCTCATCAATCAGTATATAGCTGGAAACATAGAGAAGTTCGATGTGTTAATGAGAATGTAGCAGTTATCGTAATTAAGCTTAAAGGGGTAGAGACACCAAATTTTTGTGTTGTATCTCTGGGTTGTAAATAATGCGTAGCGATTCAGTGAGCATGGAACACCATCTTAGAAGCATGAACTCGCATTATATAATTAATAATCGTATTATTTGTACCCAGCAGTTTCGGTTTCGGTTCGTAGATGCCAGGTTTTGCCAGGCTCTTTAATGACGTCAAAAACCAGACAATGCGTTGTCACGTGGGTCCGGAAAGCCGTGACGTCGTGTAGGCATGTCGTCTGCTTGACCCGCACGTGGTGCGCGTAAACACGGAGAGCCGGGCGGAGGGCAAGTCGAACAGCTCCGAGTCGGAAAGAAGAGTTTTATTTCGGCGAAGACACCGATTATGAGGAATCGCGGGATGGTGGTGGTGAAAAACATTTATAATACAATAAATATTTACAGAGAGGTGATTGGGGTAGGCCCTATTGGCCCTTTCCCCTAACAATACTAGGTGGAGCCCCTATTCCGGGGCCCCATTGGCAAGCAACGCCGCCCGCGTTCGGTGAACCAAGGCCTTTTGGGTCTTGAGGTCCTGACAGCCGAGCAGGGCCGCCTCCCAGTCCTCTCTGGTGGGGTTGGGGTTGGGGGGGATAGATGGGTTTGACTGACACGCCCAAACCATGTGGAAGGTGTCAGCCACCTCCCCACAGAACTGGCACGCGCCATCAAAGGATGTATTGAAATGTTTAAGCACCGCCGGGCACAGTACAGTGTTAGTAAGAATTTTGATGAGGAGGCGCTCGTCAGCGCGATCCAGACCCTTACAAGGGGCCGGGTAGCGCCGGTGCTCCTCCTTGTAGTAATCGGTGATTTGTTTGAATGTAATGGCCAGATTGTCTGATTGGGAGTACCCTTCCAAGGACAGGGAGATAGCCCGGGGAGAGAGTGCGCGGGCGGCCTGATCGGCCTGTTGGTTTTCGCCCTCACAAGTCTGCACAGGATATACTTCTGCAGCTTCACCACGACATCTTAGATCCTGTCGAATGTCCCCACAACGACAAGGTGGTCCTGGCCTTGGATCTTAAAGGCGCATTCGACAACGTCAAACACGAAGTAATCCTGGACCACCTCAGTAACACCAACTGTGGCCACAAAACATTCAACTACATAAAACAATTTCTTACAGACCGTCAAGCCTACATACGCATACAAGATGCGGAACACGGGCCATACACCATCGGCTCGAGGGGAACACCTCAAGGCGCGGTCCTGTCTCCCCTCCTCTTCAATTTGGCAATGCTTCATCTTCCCTCCAAATTGTCCTCTTTGCCCGGGATACATCACGCTCTTTATGCGGATGACATTACAATCTGGGCCACGCAAGGTAACCTGGGCCACATGGAATCCTGCCTGCAAGCAGCGGCGACCCTAGTCGACGACTACGCGGCCTACTGCGGACTCCAGTGCGCCCCGTCGAAATCAGAATTTGTGCACATACGTCCCTCCCCTCGGGACACAACCCCGCTTTGCATCAGTCTCCCCTCGGGACCGATCCGGGAGTCCAAGGAGATCCGCGTCCTTGGTCTCTTCATACACCACCAACGCAGAGTCGACACCACCCTAGCCAAACTTCGCACGGTGGGAGACCAGGTGGGCCGCATGGTCCGCCGGGTCTCCAACAAGCGGGGCGGATTACGAAGCAAGGATGCACTGCGGCTTGCCCATGCTTTCGTAACGAGTAGAATCCTCTACTCAACCCCCTACTTGCACTTGCGCAAACATGATGATGACCAACTGGAGGTCATCCACCGGAAAGTCATCAAGCGGGCTCTCGACCTCCCGGTTACCACGTCCAACCAGCGACTTCTGGCCTTGGGCGTGGTGAACACATTTCGGGAGCTTCGAGAGGCCCACTTAGTCAACCAATACACGCGTCTTGCACAGACCACGTCCGGTCGCCGCCTCTTGGACCGGCTACACATCAAACATGACTACCATATTGAGGAAAGGGAGAGAGTGCCAGCACCCTGGAGACGCGCCCTCCGGGTCCGACCCCTTCCCCGCAACATGTCCAGAGAAGACCATAGCGGTCGTCGCCAGGCGCGCGCGGAAGCGTTGGCGCGATACTATGGTAACCAACAACATGTGTATTACGTGGACGTTGCCGGCCCACACCACGGGGTGTGGTACACGGCCGCAGTCGTACACAACACAAACACAGTCAACGGGCTCACTTTCAAAGCCTACAGCGCAACACACGCGGAGGAGATTGCCATTGCTCTTGCTCTCACTACTCCCAAGTCGAAACACATCATCACCGACTCGCGAGGGGCCTGTCGGAACTACGAGTTGGGCTGGGCTCCCCCGCTTGCCTGGCGCATACTGGAATATAGCTGTCGATCTGAAGATCCAACTCCACGCAACCTGATTTGGGCCCCCGGTCACCAGGGACTCCAGGGAATCGCGGGATGACGCAGACGAGGAAGAAGACGCCGCGGTTCGAACCCCGACAACCACTTCATTTTTGATCCGCTGGCCAGCGATTCCGAAGAGGAGGCAGGCGTCAGGCCCGACGCAGCTCAGATTGTGCCAGCGAACGCCGAGCGTGTAGGCAACGTCAAATGGTAAAGGCGCGTTCACAGTACGCCGACGATCGGCCGATTTCAGTCTGGCGATGGTCGGCGGCAGCGATTTTCGTGCCGTCGGCGCGTCTGTCACACTGCGCAGACGCCGACCGAGCACCGGTCGTCGCCTGACGAGCGCATCGCCGTCGCGTCGCGGAGATAGCAGCCGTCGGCCGACCCGTGTGTCACACTCTGCCGACAACAGCGCCGACCTCACGCCGACGTTGTCCCATCCCAGCTCGACGCTGCTTCTTCGTGCGCGCTGCTCATCTACTAGCTCCGTTGATGAAGGCGTCGTGGAAATCGAACTTATCTTCTATTATGGGACGAGTTCGCACTAAAGCGCTGTAAAGAGTAGGCCTTTTATTATAGCACAGTCGACTTCCAAAGCGCCGTCAACTGCGGAAGCGAGACCACCTAGGCCTAGCGACGACTAGGGCAGCCTGGGACCAGCGCGCAGTTCAGGCGCGTTCACACTAGGCCGACGGGACCCCGAGGTCGACGCGACGCCGACGGTCGCGTCGGCCAACCTGGTCGTTCCCCGACTAGCCAGTCACACTGCACCGACGACGACGCCCCAACGACCAAGCGTCGTCCTAGTGTGACAACGCCGCCGACCAAAACGAGACCCGTTGGCCGACGTGCCTTGGGCATATCGGTGGCCGAGCGAAAACATTCGCCGACCAAAAACAAGTAGCGAGCTCAGAGCGCGAAGCGCAATCATTATTTAGACAAATAATGCACGCGCAGCAACATTCATCAAGCCATATGGCCACTTGGCCGACGCGCCGCACTGATCGTCGCTTGCGAACTGCCGCCCCACTGCACTCTAAGAAAAAAAGGTGTGATCTTAGTCCTTTAAGGGGGTAAATCCACTGACGCTGTGGCGAGCCCCTTTTGGTGCAAATTTGCACCCTCGTCGGGGGACTAAGTGCGTACGGTGTAATGTTTAGGCTGCAATAGGACTAATGTTATTCCGTTTGGACAAGTGTAAGTATAAGCCCTTGATGACTAACGTTACCCTTCCTAAGAAAGACTAACGCTTAGGCCATGAAAGTGCAAACATATGCTTTACTTTCTGGTGCATGTTTGCATCCACTCGGAATAAGCTTATGCTCTATCCCAAAGCGTAAACTTATCCTCGAAAGGGCTACAATTAAGCCTATCAAATGAGCTTACTACAACGCTCCTGAAGTGCAACTTTACACCTTATCAATGGGCGTAACATTGCTCTGCAAGAGCATATGGTTTTGATCTTTTCAGGTGCACATTTACACCATGTTAGAAAGGGTAAAAAAAGGACTAACAGGGGGAAAAGGGTGTAACTGTTGGTACCCTAGAAACGGTGCTACAGTTAGTCCCTGGGAGCAGACGTTTAATGAAAGCAAACTACACGTGACTTCCAGTGTAATTAAGAGGGGGAGAGTTTCCGACAGAGCCTAACACACATAACAACGATAAAGGAAACAGAAATAAACATACATGAAAACATCAGGATTCGAACCGACAACCTTTGGATTACGAGCCGAGCGCGGATACGACTAACCACCACAACAGACGGTCTGAGGCAGAAAATAAAAGCCTTATATGCGAAACACACACATTGTCTGTCTTTACCGCTCAAGCTGTTATCAAACATATTGCTATTTAGAGCACAGTATGGTAATTTTTGTGTCATATGCTTTTGGAACAACCTGCGGTAAGCTTTAATGCGCACGCACAACTGTCTAAATCGTGTTTTGGCCAAAGAAGAGGTGCTGAACTGTGTGTACATTACGGCCGGTACTTCACAACCACAACAGTTGATTTCTTTTCGTTTCTTTTTTTGCTTCTAAGGTGGTCTTACTTCTAGCAATTCCCAGCTGCACATTACAGCCTGTTGAAAACAAATATAGAAGGCGATGGTTCACCTCATTTTTTGTTACTGGCGGACAGCGGTAACAGGGAATTGACTGCTTGCCACTCTCCGGTTCGCTAAGTGTCGCCGATACTTGCACAGTATAACATAAGCTCGTAAACAAACGGCAACGATATGAAACTACGTGTACTTGCCCAACCCTAACCTTTACTACTCACATTCGACACGTATTGAAGCTCGTGGTATTTGTTTATGCACTTGCGCAGCTGCCAGCCGTTTCGGTTGCACGAAGCCTTTTTCTCACGCGAAAGGCTATCCGCTTCGTCACAGGCAACGGCGGTGCTCTCACTGGCCTTAGACCACGCCCTGCGCTTCAAAAATCGAGTACTATTGCAGTCGGAGTCTTCTCGCGCGATTTTCGCGTGTTGCTATGCTGCGGTTCGCCCCCCGTTAGTCTCTTTCTCGGCAGTTAGTCTGTTAAGTTTGCGCACAGCGCGCATTTGTGGCAAGAAGAGTGTCGTGTGCAAATTTAGGGACTAGCGGGCCCTTTTGAGGACTCAAATTGTCTTTACTCCCCTCTGGGCTGGTTTTTTTTAGAGTGTAAACTTACCCTCACAAGGGTTATAGTTAAACCTACCTAATGAGTTCATAACGACGCTCCCGAAGCGCAACTTTGCACCGTATCAGTGGGCATACCATTGCTCTGCAAGTGTGTATGTTATCATACACCTACAGAGCAAAGCTGCTTGCTGAAAAGACATGATAACTACCTCATTTACGTGCAGTTCACAGACGTTTTTCTCTTCCACAATCCTGGTTATGTTTGTGTTAGTGCGATAAATTTGTGGTGTGCCGTGCAGCACATCACAGGGCAGTTTTGCACTCCAGTGACAGTACACCAGTACGCACGACAGGGTTTATTTCGTATTGAGTTTAAAATAACAAAATAATTCTCAGCAGTCTTCTGTCAACGTCGTGATGGCATCCATTCTCCAAGCGAACCTGTGTGAGAAAAAAAAAGATCGTTGAAATATGCCGGTAAGTACACATATTTAAAGTTGCAGTTGCAGCGCCTTCCTTTCCCTCTTTCGTACACAGCCCTTTCTACAGAAATTTGTTTGCGAGTGTGCCATGAGAAATATGGCATGTAACAAAGTTTGAGCATTCATTCATTGATCACACTATAATTAATGACAAGCAGTATTTCTGCTCTCTGTTTTTCTCCTGGCGCATAGTATTCAAAAGAACTTTTTCAGATTTAGTGGAGAAATAAACAAAAAACTTGCACTGATAGGGAGGAGGATAAAGTGGCCGAGGACTCTACTTGCTTCCCAAAAATCATGTTTTTCTTCTGTTCCTATGTAAAATATTACCGTAGGCTCACCCCCGCCCCCGTCCTCCTAACAGCAAAGTTGTCAAGTGCAAACTGCGTTTAGGTTATTTAAGCACTCGCAACATCGACTGATGCAATGCGTAAACCACGAATGTCCTACAGACAAACGTGAGCTTATGATGTAAGTGTAAATCACACTAAATCAAGACCCGCCGATCTTGTTGTTACGTGCAGCTGAGCGCGAGATGTAAATATTGCATTTTCTTGATAATGGACACAGATTAAATGCGCATAGAACGTGAACGTAGGAGTTTATCGTCGCATCATGTCATATTAAAGCATCGAATATTTTTTGTCGTACTAGAAATAGCCTATAAGAAAACGAGCTCTAAGGATTTGCATTCCGTTTTCAGCATAGACTGCTCAGCTTAATCTTTTTACTTGATGTATTTGCCACACAATAAAAATCGACCATTATATACGTTCTTCGCCGTCCCTCTATGAAGTAGAACGTTCTTGTGGCCTAGTTGGTTCATTGCAGAAAAGCACGAATGGGACAAGACAGGAGAACGAGGAACACAAACGACAACTCTATGAAGACGCACTCCGCACAAAATGCTGCACGAGCGCCCCGTCGTGGCACACGAGCAAACTATAGCCTTCCCGCTGTTTTAGGGGCATGAACGGACGCGTAGTTATCAACACTGGTAGAGAGTGTAAGTAGGGTGCAAGTTTTCTAAAAGGGGGTAAGTGATCGGGAGCGTGTTTTTAACGGGTGTAAAGTTATTCCTAGGGCCCTCTAAAGGGGGTAAAAGTCTATGCTGTGCCCTTTTTACCCCTTTCTCACACCCTTTTTTCTAAGAGTGTGCAAGCAGGGACACGGAGCGGTGAGCATCGCTGCGCCGCTCTACCCAAGCTCCGCCCGCAACCGGTGTCGCACTTCGCCGCCGTACAGCAGTTCCTCAGAAAGACTGCTCGAGCAGCGACAAAGCATGCCTGCTATATATGTTTCGAGCTTTCGGCAACGGCATCGCTCGCGGGCGCTCCGGGCGACGAGCTCTTCTGCTGCCTGGTTGCCGTGGTCGTCGCTAGGCCTATAGCCTCTTCCGCATCGAAGTCGCAGCGGCCGGCGCTTCGGAAGTCGCCTGCGCTATAATAAAAGGCCTACTCTACACAAGAGCACAGACCTTTGGGCTAGTTGGTTCATAGCAAACACGTACAAGCGCTAAAAAACACGGACAAAGAAGAGACTTGGACAACACGAGCGTTTACTTTCAACTGAAGGTTTATTGATACACAAGCACAATTTTATACACCTTGCTGCATGACGTCAAACTGATAGGCCTGCCGACATCACGTTGGCAGGTACGGTTGGCAGGCAAAGCTTTGTGTAAGAAACTTAACCTTGAAAGATTAGCGAAAAACATCGAAAAAAGCAATGCTGTTTTTTTGCAGTTCCTGTTCACCGCTAAAACACACAAAGTGGAGTGTCCCCTAAGGGTGATTGTATCGGAAAATGGCACGTGGCAAAAATCAGTCGCAGTCTTCCTGCAGAGCAAACTAAATCTTTTAACGATTGACGATCCCTTTCAAATTCGGTCCTCTGAAAAAGTTTTGGAGTTCTTGGAGGAGAATCATGACAAAGGTTTTCTGGCCTGCTCTTTTGACGTAAAAGATTTATACTATTCCGTGCCACAGGAAAAACTCCTCAGATGTGTGGAGGAGTGCATTGATTGTTTTGGGTCAATAGCTTTTCAAAACGCAGCAGGTTTGTCCGTAGAAGGTTTTCTGGAATTGCTTTCATTTTATCTCAGGTCAACTTACATTGAATGGAATGACCAGGTTTTCATTCAAAAGCAAGGGGTTTGTATAGGCTCTTGTATTGCCCCAGTTCTTAGCGATATAGTTTTAGCTCATTGTGACAGAGTCGTTTCTGACCGCCTGAAGGTTTTTAACAATGTGACTGTTTTTAGATACGTCGATGATTTTTTAATTTTATTACAAGGGTGCAGTGATTTCTCGACCACTGTCAGTAAGCTTTTAGCCCTTTTTGGTGAGTGTTTTAATCCTTTAGTACTGACGCATGAAATTCCAAAAGATGGTATTTTACAGTTTTTAGATTTGAAGCTAATTCTCACTGACAAATCTACGTGTTGGGAGTACCATCCAAGAGCTAACAAACCCCTCTTACCGTTTCATTCATCTCATACAAAACTTGTTAAGAGAGCAATCGCTAAGCAATGCCTAAATAATGCACTAAAAAAATCGTGTTGCCATTCACTGAGCCATGGTTTCCAAAAGCAAGTGACGCGTCTTCAGTCAGCTGGGTATCCGACAAGCCTCATTGTATCTGTATCTGAAGGAATGTTAAAAACCGTAAAGAGAAAAGACAAGAACCAGATCGAAGCAAATGGAAACAGAACGGTAGTCATCCCCTATTTGCACAACACCTCCCATCGCCTAAAGAAGATTGCGAAACGCAGTGACGTCAGAGTAGTGTTCTCGGCGCCTGAGAAGTTGGAAAAACTAGTCAAGTTGACTAATCCTTTTCTAAAGCCTAAAGAACCATGCGGTATCAAGCACCGCGATCCTTTTGTACCATGTGTTTCTGGTGTGGTCTATGACATTCCTCTATCGTGTGGCTCTAGGTACATCGGTCAAACTGGCCGATGTCTGAACGAAAGATTACTGGAACACAGGAGGAAGGTAGGAAATTATAGAGACGGTAATCTTTCTGAACATTGTCATGATTGTGCTGTAAAGAATAAGAAACCATGTAAACCTGTCTTCAGCGCATGCAAGATTGTGGCCAAACATAGTTGTCAGGATGTGAGAGAGATAATAGAGGCAGATTTGATTAGAAAAGCCGGTCCATCCTGCGTCAGCGCACCATCTGTCACACTGACTAAAAAGGAAATAATGTTTTTGGGAGCAGCCACGTGATGTCGGCAGGCCTATCAGTTTGACGTCATGCAGCAAGGTGTATAAAATTGTGCTTGTGTATCAATAAACCTTCAGTTGAAAGTAAGCGCTCGTGTTGTCCAAGTCTCTTCTTTGTCCGTGTTTTTTAGCGCTTGTACGTGTTTGCTACTCTACACATCGCTTTACTGTCAAGAGCATCATCTCACAATAAAATAATAGTATGGTAAATCTCCACGACGTCTTCAGCAGCGAAGCGAGCGGGCGCCAGGCGAGCCGGACCGCAACGTCGGGCCAGCGGCAGCTGCGAGGCGGTTGTGGCAAAAAGTTTGCTCGTATCACAGTCGTTACCTTTGCCAGCAGCTCATTATTCGTCAGCGATCCTCAAAAATGACACATTTTTCGCATTTCTTACCCCAGGGTTTATTATTTACGTCAAGAACACACTTTAGCTCCTTTTTATGACGCCGGCAGACGGGATCCAGGCTGGCCGGCCGGCCGGCATGCTCGGCGTACTTCACGTTCGCACAGGAAAATAAATAACATCCATGATACTAGAGAATGCTTCCTACATTAGAGCACGGGCAATATGCCTCTGCAAAAGTGGATCTTTCGGCAACGACATCGCCTGCGGCAACGCCGGGCGTAAAGCACCATCGCACTAGCGAGCGTGCAGAAAAAAAAAAGACTCGTGAGCACTCGTAACCAAGGTTGCTAGGCCGCGAAACCGCAAAACTTGGTCCCGTACGTCAGAAAGCTGTGCAATGACGTAGGAAATACTTGCTTGTGTTTTCTTCTCTGTTCCTACGTCACATTGATGCACTAGCGATGGCTCAGACTTCAAGAGCGAGCATTGTCACAAACTTTAAAATGAAATTAAAATATGTTCTAGACCTCCCTTAAATTTAATACTTCGCTCTTATGGTCCTCACATACGAAGGAAACGTATGGCAGTCTTTTGTACAACCTTGGAATTTGATGTCTCTACCCCTTTAATAATAGGTACAAATTGAAGGTGGTACAGGCCTACGCGCCTGCATCCAGCCAGTAATGTGAAAGCTTCTGCAAAGACGTACAATCCATAACAGGGAAAGTAAAAACACAGCACACAGTACTGATGGGTGACTTCAGTGCCAAAGTAGGCAGTAACCACGCTGGAGACCATGCACTGGGAGACCGTGACATACAATAGCACGAGGGGCGGAGGGGATTGGAGTTATTGGCAGAGTTCGTAGAGATAAATAATTTACGGATTATGAACACTTTCCGCAAAAGGAAGAGGGGGAAGTTAACGTGGAAGAGCCCCAATGGTGAGATTAAAAATGAAATAAAGTTCACACTGTGCGCTCACCCTGGCATCGTGCAGGATGTCGAGGCCTCGGAAAGGTGCGTTGTAGTGGTCACAGGATAGTAAGGTCTCAAAATAGCTTAGGTTTGAATAGGAAACGCAAGAAACTAGTGCAGCGTAAGCCCATTCACGAGTTAGCGGTAAGAGGGAAAGTAGAGAAATTCAGGATCTCTGTGCAGAACAGATATGCGGCTTTGACTGAGCACGACGACCTTAATGTTCAAGCAATGGACGATAGTCTCACAACTATCATTAGGCAGTGGACCGCAGACGTTGGTGGTAGGACAGTTAGACAGGATACCGGAAAGCTCTCTCAGGAGACTAAATATTGGATTAAGAATGCCAAGGAATGAAAGCCTCTATCACCACAGACAATCTAACTGGCACAGCTATCAAAGATAATAAGCGCTGTATCGTATGCGCGACGGCAGAGAGCGCAATGCCGGCTTAAAAGGGCAACTGATAAGCGTTATGAACCGAAGCGCTGCGCTTGCCCCCTCGCCTTACTCAGGGTATTCTGGTTACTCTGGGTACTCTGGCGGAAGCAGAATTGAACATGTTGGCACAATTACATCGGAAGTGAAGCTTAGCGGTCGCAAAGCTGTCCTGAAATTTTTCATCGTGCGGAAAGGACAAGCATTACTAGGACTTGAAGCGCGCGAACGCCTCCAGCTTCTCTCCCGGCAAGTGCACAGCGTGTCGCAGGACGCCACAGAAGGAATAGTGGATGAACTCCGTCATCTGTTCAGCAGCGGTACAGGTTGCTTTCAGCGTCGCTACCATATGGTTCTCCGTGATGACGCCGTGCCGGTCGTACAGCCAGCGCGAAGGGTGCCATTATCCCTTCGGGAGCCACTGCGTGAGGAGCTGCAGCGCATGGAACAGGGCGGAATTATTGCCAAGGTGACGGAGCCCACAGGCTGGGTAAGCCCTCTTGTAATAGTACGTAAAAAGGATGGAAGGCTCCGGGTTTGCATGGACCCTAGGAAGGTTAATGAATGTATCAAAAGAGAGCACTACCAGATGCCGACGCGAGAAGACATAGAAGCTGAACTAGCCCGAGCCACGACTTTCACGCGCCTAGATGTAACATCTGGCTTACACCAGATACCATTATACGAGGAAACTTCAAAAATATGCACCTTTGCAACACCTTTCGGGCGGTACCGTTTCCTGAGGCTACCCTTCGGAATTTCTTCCCTGATATGTCAATTAATTCCTTGATGTGTGGAATTAATAAAATGTTTTCATTCATCAATAAACCAGCTCACGCGGGGATATTTCATCCCTCTGTGCTCGTTGTGCCCTTAGGACACCCATTCAGTTACCGTGCCCACATTTTATTTTTTCGATTGGCTTTTTCCACGAAAGTACTTTTTTGGCCAAATGGGCCCTGTTCGTTTATTTTCGATTGGTTTAAGCCTGATTGATGTTTTACAGCAGGTGCAGGTTATTTCTCATTCCGCTTCATTTTTGCCGTTACTTTTGATTTGAGCATGGAATGAGACTCTGATTGGGGCGGTACTGTTTCCTGAGGCTAGCCTTCGGAATTTCTTCAGCGCCAGAAGTTTTTCAAAAGATCCTAAATGAAATCTTCGAGAGTCTACCTGGTGTAAGGGTATATGTCGACGACATATTAGTCTGGGGCAGATCAACGCATCAGCACGACAAACGACTGAGATCAGCGCTAGAAGCTGCCGAACGAGCTGGTTTGAATTTCAGCGCGACCAAGTGCAAAATTGGCGTGAAACAGGTAGAATTCCTCGGCGACGTAATCAGCAGTGAGGGAGTAAGGCCTAGTCCCTCCCTGATACAATGCATGATGCAAATTCCGGAACCGAAGGACAAGCAGTCTGTGCAAATAATGCTTGGGGTAGAAAACTACTTCGTCAATTTTTTGCCGTCGCTGGCACACAGGACAGCCCTACTGCGAAGCTTACTAAATCAAGGCACAATGTTTGAATGGACGGCAAACCACGCCAAAGAGTGGAACCAGCTCTGCGACATCTTGACCAAATAACCACTACTATCGTTTTTCGACCCTGCGAAGGAAACTAAAATATCGTGCGATGCATCACAGAACGGCTTAGGCGCTGCTTTGCCACAGTGTCAAGATAACGAGTGGAAGCCGATCACGTATGCTTCTAAAGTACTGGTTGGTTTATGGGGTTTAACGTCCCAAAGCAACTAAGGCTATGGAGACGCCGTAGTGGAGGGCTCCGGAAATTTCGACCACCTGGGGTTCTTTAACGTGCACTGACATGACTGAAACACAGCAGCGATATTCTCAAATAGGAAAAGAAGCGATGGCGATTGTGTATGGATGTGAACGATTCGATCATTTCACATATGGACGGAAGGTTATCGTGGAAACCGACCACCGACCTTTGACTGCGATATCCCATAAAGCAATCGGTGACATGCCACCAAGGCTCCAGCGCTTCTTTCTGCGACTGCTTCGTTATGACATAAGAATTGTTTTTGTTCCAGGAAAACAATTCTTCCTGGCCGACATGCTGTCCCGGGGTTCAGTCGACTGTGATAAGGCTGGCATCGATTGCGAAGATGCAGAAGTGCATGCCGGGGGTGTGGTTTCGTCTCGCGTGAGCCACAGAACTTTGACGCGACTGGCAGCCGAGACAAGCAAAGATAAATACCTAAGCAGTGTACTCAGGAGTCTAGAAAAAGGCGAACAGGTCGAAGGCTATCTGAAGCCATTTAGCGCCGAGCTGTCTCAAGTCCAGGGTATTTTGTTAAAGGGATGCAAGGTTATTATTCCCACCAGTATGAAGCGTGAAGTACTGGAAAAATTCACCAAGGCCACTTGGGTATTACTAAATGCAAGGCAAGAGCCCGGGAAGTAGTATTCTGGCCGGAAATGAGTAGCGACATTGAAGATTTTGTTCAGAAAAGTGCAGTCTACAGGAAATACTCGCACAGCCAGCCACATGAACCGCTGAAGATGCGCCCAGTACCTGAGCAGCCGTGGCATGGAGTTGGCATTGACATTTTCTACTACGGCGGCAGGCCTTACCTCTGCGTTTACGACGCGCTGTCGAACTTTCCAGAGGTGGAACTTCTTCAAGATGCTTCTGCCGAGACTGTCATTCAAGTAACTAGCGCCATCTTCGAGAGTTACGCCATACATATGGAAGTGTGTTCCGACAATGAACCGCCATTTTAAAGCCACCAGTTTGCCACATTTGCAAAAGTTTGCGATTTTCACCACAGTACTTCAAGCCCTAGGTACCCCCCAAGTCAAATGGCCTCGCAAAAAAGGAGGTGCAAGTTGTAAAACGAATATTAAAGAAGACCGCTGAAACCAATCAATATTTCTGGCTCGGTTTGCTGGCATACAGGACAACTCCGCTGGAAGGAGCCGAGTCACCAGCAGAGATCCTTCAGGGCAGAAAGCTCCGAACAACGCTGCCAAGCATTCAGTATGGTCCTGGGCTACATATTGTTAAGCATCGTCAGACAACGAACAAACGGCAAGCACTACCACCTCTGCACCAAGGGGGCACTGTGCGTGTGAAGCAGTTTCTCTGCGACAAAAAGGCAAGGTTCGTGCAGCGCTGTGCAGAACTCAGGTTCTACAATGTTGTCACAGAGGACGGAAGACTTCTGCGTCGCAACCGAAAGCATTTGGTGCCTACGAAAGAAACCTTTCAGCGTGAACTTGATGACGACAGCGAGGACACCTTGGGAAGCAGCGCATCGCAGCAGGGGCAGCAGAAGCAACAGCACCACCACCACCACCACCACCGCCACCGCCACCAACAGCAACCGCCGCAGCAACCAGTGACGTCTGATGGCGATGCAGTGTCAAGCGCCCCGGTGTTAAGACGATCGCAGAGACAACGTGTACCCCCGTGTCGTTTGGCATACGGCGGGAACTTTGAACAAGTGTCTTGAACTATTCCTTGTGCAGTGAGTTGATCCTGTGCTTACAAACTTCCCTTCGTTCGTTATTCTTTGTTATGAAAGAAGAAAGATGTATCGTATGCGTGACGGGCAGAGTGCGCAATGCCGGCTTAAACGGGCAACTGATAAGCGCTACGAACCGAAGAACTGCGGTTGCACCCTCACCCTACTCTGGGTATAAATACGCGCTGCTCAATAAAGCTGCGTCTTTTGCCCCCTGACATTCGACGTATCATGACTTCGATACAAGCGCAAGGTAACTAGCATAAGGAAGTTTAATATGAAGATAATCTAGCGCGCTCTAAAGAACCGAGGTAGCTCAAAACCGATGAAGAGGACTCTAGGCATAGGTAAAAATCAGGTGTATGCGTTAAGAGTCAAAGAGGACAATGTCGTTAGCAATATGGATGAGACAGTTAAAGTAGGCAAAAAGTTCTACACAAATCTATGCAGTAGCCACTCTAAGCAAGACTTTAATGAGAAAGGCAGCAGGCGCACACCACTCAGACTTCCTGCACTAACAAAAGAGGTTTGGGAGTGCACTTGTCAGGGTCTGTCAGATCATGAATGGTAGTTTACTAACATCCCTCACGGGAAAAGTCTACAACAGGTGTAGCTTGCCGGTCTCACCTGAGGGGCAGGAACGTGGAGGCTAACGAATTAGGCTGAACTCAGGTTGAGGGCAATGCAGCGGGCAATTAGAAAGAAAATTACCGGTGTAACATTAATAGCGAGGAAGAGGGCAAAGTAGGTCACGGGCCAAACGCGAGTTAAATGACAACCTATTCGAAATCAAGTAGGATAAATGGGCTTGGGCACAGCATGTAATGCGAAGGCAATATAACCGATGGCCGTCAAGCGTAACAGACTGGATTCCATGAGAAGGCAGGCATTGAAGAGGGCGGCGAAAGTCAGGTTAGAAAGCAGGAAGTTTCCGCGGATAAGGTGGTTGCGGCTACAGAGGACAGAGTAAATTGGAGGGTTATGTAAAAGACCTTTGCCGTGCAGCGGTCGAAGTCAGGCTATTGATCTTTATGACTAAAAAAGGAGGAAAAATACTAAAGTAAAACAGCAACTTTAAATAATTATTGTCAAATACGCCGTCGCAGTGGCTCGATGGTTATGCTGCTCGGCTGCTGACCTAAAAGACGCATGCAGGATCGATTCCTCCCGCGGCGGTCGCATTTCGCTCGAGACGAAACGCTAGACCAAGTGTACTGTGCGATGTGCTGTGTCCGGCAGTGCTGGAATATTTTAATTCGGCTTTTATCGGGGAGGGCTCGCATATCGGATGCGCGTTCTCGGACGTGTACCACGTGGTGTGGGCATGCCCCCCCCCCCCCAACCCTGCTTACCCCCCTTTCCCCTTACCTACCCAACAGAGCATGGAGGCTGCCCTGCTCGGTTGCTCCACGTTAGAGAGCCAAAGAGCCCTCGTCGCTTGGGCCCGAGCTGCCGTGGAAGCCACAGGGGTCCCGGACTAGGGAGTAGGGACCTCTCCTAGAATTTGTAAGAGCTGTCCCTTAAGACCAGTCGCCACTCGCTTGTAAATAGCCCTAAATGTTTTCCACCACCACCATGTGAGTGTACGTCAAAGCACCCCAGGTAGTCTAAATTATCCGGAGCCGTCCATTATGGCGTCCCTCCTAGCATGAGTCGCTTTGGGACATTAAAACACCGTAAACCAGACCAAACCAAATCAGACGGATACACCTAAAGAACGAAAAGGCAAACGGCCCCCGGCCAATGGCGTAAATCAGTCCACGCAATGGGCTGGAAAGTTTCCTTAGAGGGACATCTCCTGTTTCATTCTGTTATATAGCATCACGCAGGAATGACACAACAAGAACGAACGATTTATTCAGGCAGCTCCTTTTATAGCCCGCCGGTGACGTTGTGATCACGTGGTGATGACAAGGTTTGCCGACGAGGCATCATCTCTCCCCCGTTAAAGAGGAAAGCGTACAGGTGGCCGTCGCTGTCTGGTTGATCTTCGCAAACCTGGCGGGCCAGTTTCCGTCCCGGATGCGTCTGGGCTATCTTGCGACGTGGTCGGAGCGTCGTCCGCAGGTTCCCGCTTGCCAACTTCTCCAGGGGCTCCGTCTTCTGATTCAGCGCGACGTCTCAGTTGGTTAAAGTGCCGCCGCTGAAGACCTTGCTTCGAGTCAACGGAGACCATCCTGGAACCCTGTTGACCATGCACAACTCCTGGAATCCACCTGCGACTTGCTCTGAAATTGCGCATCCAGACCGGTTCACCAACATCAAATTTAGTCGCACCTACTCTTGGCTGGCTTTCTGCCGACTTTTCACAGGGCGTGATGCAGTCCACCTTTGTTCTTATCTGGTGTTGTGCCATAGAGGTGGTCCCGTAGCGCTCGCCACCCGTTTTGTGGCTGTGCGCTGCCAGCTCTCCTGGCGAGAGCGAAGACTCCGAGTCAGGCGTCGGTGAGACTAAGAAAACTCTTTATACATTATGTACAGGGCATAATATAGTTCAACATCGGCACGGGGGCCGAGAGCTACACAACGCGACTGTTCTCGCACAGCGACGATCAGCGAGATACCAGCACGTCACACCATCCGACTCCACTCGTGAGCAGTTCTCGACTCACGGTGGGTCGGTCACTCGGTCACTCCGGTAGTTGTAGCTGTAGCTGTAGCAGCTATCCAAGCGGCAGCGGTGGGGCTTATATAGCCTGAGGAACGGCGGTCCCTCAGTACTGGCCAATCCAAAGGCAGCACTCGACGGCTGTCCGAAAGGACCAACCAGCGACCGCGCCGGCCGCCCGCTTCAAATTTTGCCGCGCGCGGTGACGCCCTGGGGAAAGGGAAACGGGCGCCTCGTAGTCTGGCACCCAGCGACGTGTCCAGGCACGCTGCTCGCCGATGCTTCTCCTTTAGACCCTGCTGACTTACTGCGCAGCATCGTGGCTTGTCAAGGGAGAGTTAGGGCGCGTTGCCTTGCGGCGCAGCACCAGGGCTTGTCAAAGGGACGTTCGCAGGAGAAAGTTTGCGGCCTCGAGAATTGGAATCCGGGTGGGTTTCCCGGCGTAACACTGGTAACCGAATAAGTGTTCCGCGGTCGACTTGCCATCCTTTACAGGTGTTCGGCGATATCGGAACAAAAACCGAGCAATACGCATTTCCAGGTCTTTTCCAGGGTTTTTCTTTAGCCTTTCCTTGAGCGTGCGCACAGCTCTTTCGGCTAAGCCATTTGATTGTGGGTGATAAGGGGCTGCTGTGAGTTGCTTTACGTTGTTTCGTGCCAGAAACTCGCGAAAAACGGCGCCCACAAATTGTGGACCGCTATCTGAAACGAAGGTTTTAGAGCGCAGCTCTTTGGCGTCCGTTCCTGGGTTTCGCGTCGTCGTCGGCGTTGTCGTCGGCCTCGTAACCAGCTCCGCCCCCCTTTCATCCGCAGCTGGGGTTGACTCACTATCGGCGTCAGCGGCATCAGTCAGTCGCTGCTATCTCTTCCCTCCTCCCTTTATCGTGTTGTCCGCTTGCTGCGCGCGCTTCTGCCCCCATCGTTTGCCGCTGGGTGTACACGCCGCCCCCCTCCCCCCTCTTCCTGCGAGTCTCCGGTTGTCAAAGCTCCGGCTCGAACTTAATTCCTTTCTTCGCTCCTCCTCCAATGCAACCCCTGTGCGGTGGCAATCAGAGAGCCAGATCGGTGGCGGCGGATCTGTATATGTGCACCGCCCGAGCCGAAATTGCCGCTGCCGTTCGCCCTGTGCGGTGGCAATCAGAGAGCCAGATCGGTGGCGGCGGATCTGTATATGTGCACCGCCCGAGCCGAAATTGCCGCTGCCGTTCGCCACTGCGAAATTATCTGCCAGTTCTTTCTGAGCCATGAGCGAGACGACCGATGGAAGTCCTCCGTCTGCTAAAAAAAAATTCTGTGATAGCGCATACATGTGTTGCTCGATTTCTTTGCCTCAATGTATCGAAAAGGTGAAACAGCTTATTTGCTGCGCTCAAATTTCGCATTAGGAAGTAACGTAATCGTCGGTAATTTTTTGGAAGGCCGAAGCGTGCAAATATTGACCGTAGTTTGCGAGGTGGCAATTTTCATTGGAATTGCTTCCATCCATTTCGTTTCGAGTCTACGACGACCAATACCATATGTCCGTCCATTGGGCCTGCGAAATCTGTGTTTAGTCTGCTCCATCTTTCTCCGGTTGCTGGCCACGCCAATGGTATCTGTGCTGGTGGCATCGCAGCGGCCTGTGCACAAATACAGCATGATTTCACCAGTCGCTCTATGTCAGAATCCAGACCCGGGTACCAAAACAGCGTTCTCGCCGTGCTTTTCATGGACGTCATACCAGGGTGCGTCTCATGAAGCAGACACAACAAAAGCTTTGCCGCCGCCATAGGTAGAACAATGCGATGTCCCCAGTACAACAAATTGTGGCTCACAGTTAGCTCTGTTCTTCTGTTGAAGTACGCCCGGAGATGCTCAAGATCCTGCGGTAGATACGGTGGCCATCCGTCAGCAATCCACCTTTTGACCTATTGAAGAGTGGCGTCTCGGTTTGTCATTTGTTCAACCTCCCGGGCACCGACCGCTGTTTCCTCAAGACACTGGACATACAAAACGTACTCGTCGGCTGCGACATCCCGCGGCTCCGTAACCGGTAATGGCAAGCGACTAAGGGCGCCGGCATTGGAATTCTCGCTGCCCTTGCGGTACTGCAATGTATAGCTGTAGTTTCCGAGGAACAAGGCCCAGCGCTGGATTCTTGCAGCCGCCATCGGTGGTATTGCTTTGTCCGGATTGAATAAACCAGTAAGAGGCTTGTGGTCGGTGGCTAACACAAACCGATGTCCGTACAAGTACTCCTTGAACCGTGCGACACCGAACACCAGTGCCAGCGCTTTTTCTAAGACAGTAGTTACGCTCTGCCTTTGTGAGTGTCCTGGACCGGAATCCGATGGGGTGGTCAACACCGTTCACGCGGTGGGACAAAACGGCCCCAATGTCTACTGGTGACGCGTCGCACTCGAGCCGCAGTGGCTTATCCGGGTCGAAATGAGCAAGGAACTTGGAAGCCACAATTGCCTGCTTAACTTTTTGAACCGCTTTTTCTTGTTCCTTGTTCCACTGCCACTTGGCCCCTTTAGCTAGGAGGGCGTACAGCGGAGCCAGCACAGTGGCTAGATTGGGCAAGAACTTGCCGTAATAATTTACAAGTCCGAGAAAAGCTTTCAGCTCACTCACCGGTGTAGGTTCTGGGGCTTCGACAACGGCTTTCATGTTATCGTCCCTCGGTCGCAGACCCTTAGCGTCGATCTGATGGCCGAGATAAGTGACTTCGTCTTGCTGGAATTTGCACTTATCCTTGTGCAGTCTGAGACCGTACTCCCGCAGGCGCTGCAGCACCCTCTTCAGCCTTGATACATCGCCTTTTTTTTCACCGATGATAATATCATCCAGGTACACCTGCACTCCTAGAATATCGCCCAGCAGCGCGTCCATCCGCCTCTGGAATATAGCTGAAGCAGAACTTACGCCAAAAGGTAATCTGTTGAAACAGAAGAGGCCTTTCTGAGTGTTGAGGACTGCTTTTTGGCATCCCCGTCTAGAGGTAGCTGGTTGTAGGCTTGACGTGAGTACAACGTCGTAAGTACTTCTCCGCCATATAGCTAAGCAAAAATGTCGTCCACTCGAGGCAACGGGTACTGTTCCAACACTGTGGCTGCATTCACTGTCATACGAAAGTCTCCGCACACTCGGAGAGACCCATCGCCCTTTAAAACCGGTACCACTGGTGTTGCCCATTCGGCGGTTTTCACCGGTGCCAGGAAAACTTGCGCAACCAGTTGGTCCAGCGCTTCCGACATTTTGTCCCTCAAAACGTGGGGACCGTACGGACCTTAAAAAACCTTGGACACGCATTCTCTTTCAGCTTCAATGTCACCGGTGGTCCCTTGCGTACGCCAAGTCCTTGAGCAAACACGTCAGCATATTCGTTGAGCAGCTCTTCCAATTCCGTGCTGGCAGCTTTTATCTCGACCGGTTGCACACTCACGACCACACGCGACAACATTGCCACCCCAGCCTCATTGAATGCCTTCATTGTGTCTCTGCCGCACAAAGATGGTCCGACGCTGTCGACCACTATGACAGTGCCCGGAATGCCTTTCCCGTCGCACGTAGCAGTCATACTGAGCTGTTCAACAACTGGAAGTTCGCCCAATAGGAAGGATAGCTTAAGCTGCGATTTACGCAACGGCGGCCGCAGCGCCTTGTTCTTCAGGAACGTCGTTACGGAGATGACACTCACGGGTGATCCTGTGTCCACCAGCATAGTAAGAGGGACGTTATTCCAATTAATGTCCTTGTAAATTGGCGGAACTTTGCGGATGCTGGCTTCTTGGTGGAGAACCGCTGCAATAGTGTACAGGGCTTCGCTGTCGTCCGAGCTCGTGTCCCCTGCTGCTACCATTGCGTACGAGCCCGGGCGTCGTTGGCCTCCCCGGTGCGATACGTTCCGAAGAAAACTTGTGCTGGACTGGCACATTCGGCGCAGATGTCCTCGTTTTCCGCACCGGTGGCACACCGCGTGAAGGTGTTTGCATTCCCCCTCGGTGTGCGACTCGCCACCACACCTTCCACATGAATCGCGCTTCTCCAGCCTTGGGCGCGGCTTCGATGAAGGGCTGTTTTGACTGGCAAAATGCACCTCTCCTGGCTCTGCAGAGTGCATGCTTTTGGTGGCGTTCTGGAAGGCTTTCTGTGCCGAGACAGCAAAGTCTTCCGCCTCTTCTAGTGTAAGCTTCTGTTGAGTCAGTAAATGTCGCCGGACGCCTTCATCTTGCACAACGCACACAATTCTGTCCCGTAACATTCGCTCCAGTGACGTTCCGAAGTTGCACTTCTCCGCTAGCCGTCTAATTTCCGCAGTGAAGTCATGGGCAGATTCCCCGTCTTTTTGCGAGCGCATGAAGAAAGCATAACTTGCAGCGATCTCGTTAACTTGTGGAGCGTAGTGGTCTTCCAAATGCCGGATGACTTCTTCGTAACTCAGCTCATTCACTTTTTAGAGCGCAGCTCTTTGGCGTCCGTTCCTGGGTTTCGCGTCGTCGTCGTCGTCGGCGTTGTCGTCGGCGTCGGCGTTGTCGTCGGCGTCGGCCTCGTAACCAGCTCCGCCCCCCTTTCATCCGCAGCTGGGGTTGACTCACTATCGGCGTCAGCGGCATCAGTCAGTCGCTGCTATCTCTTCCCTCCTCCCTTTATCGTGTTGTCCGCTTGCTGCGCGCGCTTCTGCCCCCATCGTTTGCCGCTGGGTGTACACGCCGCCCCCCTCCCCCCTCTTCCTGCGAGTCTCCGGTTGTCAAAGCGCCGGCTCGAACTTAATTCCTTTCTTCGCTCCTCCTCCAATGCAACCCCTGTGCGGTGGCAATCAGAGAGCCAGATCGGTGGCGGCGGATCTGCATATGTGCACCGCCCGAGCCGAAATTGCCGCTGCCGTTCGCCCTGTGCGGTGGCAATCAGAGAGCCAGATCGGTGGCGGCGGATGTGTATATGTGCACCGCCCGAGCCGAAATTGCCGCTGCCGTTCGCCACTGCGAAATTATCTGCCAGTTCTTTCTGAGCCATGAGTGAGACGACCGATGGAAGTCCTCCGTCTGCTAAGAAAAAAAATTCTGTGATAGCGCATACATGTGTTGCTCGATTTCTTTGCCTCAATCTATCGAAAAGGTGAAACAGCTTATTTGCTGCACTCAAATTTCGCATTAGGAAGTAACGTAATCGTCGGTAATTTTTTTTGGATGACACCGCCCCTGCACCACTCGCACCGCACTGTCTGTGAGCGAAGCTATGAGCAGCGCTCACTTCTTCGCTGGTTCCGCGATGCTATGGGCTACGAAGTAAGCCTCTAGCCGAACACGATACGTAGGCCACGTACATACCTTCTGCATCTGTGAATTCCGGTGGCCGCCCGGCACTCATGCTTGCGCACGTAAGTTCGCCTAGCGCCGGTGCGCTATCTTGTCGCCATTGTTATATAGCATAACGCAGGAATGACACAACAAGAACGAACGATTTATTCAGGCCGCTCCTTTTATAGCCCGCCGGTGACGTTGGGATCACGTGGTGATGACAAGGTTTGCCGACGACGCATCACATTCCTGAGTTACTTTGGGCAAAGTGGCACCGTCCACCGGCATGATTCAAAGGGGATGCCATAATATATGGGTAACGCCGGTGAAAGGACCAATTAGAGGTCGCTAATACGGAAGACTGGGGATGAGGAGGTGAACATTTAAAGTGGATTCCGGAATTATGGCATCTTGTTGCCGATATCGTGTTGTATATAGCGAGAATAGAGCGCATGTGGAGAAGAGCAGAGCTGCGGGTTTAGTTTAGACCAACTAATGCAGCAACAACACCACGCTCTGCTGCTGGCTATAGATATCGGATTCGCAATACAAAAAATGTGTCCTGCGCACCATACACTGCGCGTCTCTAGACAAGTCCGGAGGGAAATTTGGAATTTCCGCCATCCGTTACGCTCTGCCCATCACTCAGTTACCCGCATGAGAACTTTCCCCGACGGCGGACACTAAGTTCGTTACGTGCTAGAACAATTGAATTTTCTGAACACCGTCAGAGCAGAAAAATTTGTTGAACGCTTCTGGATGCCACAGTTCCTGTAAATCCAGTCCTCTGTGGGCTACGGACTGATAAAATGTCAGTTTTGCAATGATTCATTAGGAATGTGTCCCAGTGTCCTTCGCGCACTTCTACTCATATCCAGGGTTCGAAACAACTTATATACTTGCTTGATGATCACGGAGTATACAGAGGAAATTAGCAGCGAAGTAAACCGTCTATAACGTTAATATTGTAACGTGGCGGCCAGCCGAAGAATGAGGCGTGATGAACCATGAACAAGAGATGATTTAACGGCCGCTGGCCTAGCGCGAGCGCTCCGTCCCGCACCACTGCCAGCTTCGTCGTCTTCGTAACATTACCCGGGGCCACCGAGCGATCGTCCCGATCGCAAATAGAAGACGTCGATGAAGGTTGGCTGGTTTACAGGGTTTAACGTCCCAAAGTGACTAAGGCTATGAGAGACGCCGTAGTGGAGGGCTCCGGAAATTTCGACCACCTGGGGTTCATGAAGGGATGGGCGAAACGGTGATGGGCTTCCAGGTCCAGGTTAGAAAGAAGTGGCAATGTGGTGAAGTCCTGGCCGCCACAGTGGATGAGATGATCGAAGGATGAGTCCTGGTCCACGTAGCATCCGGGCCGGAGGATGCCAGGAGCTGACGGCCGAGGCCCTTGGACGCACCGGACGGCAGGGGCAGGGGGGCGGTGTCTTCACGTGTGGGTCTTGGGTCGGTCTTTGAGCGGTCGGGTCTTTAAGGTCGCTGTCGTCAGTGCATCGTGTCCTGTGGTCCAGGCGGGGGACGGGGCTGGGGTGAGCGGCGAGGTCGGTACAGGTCGGGCGGGCTGCGGCACGGCAGGGCGGCGCGGACCAGGTACTCACGGCCGACGTCCACTGCAGGCGCAGGACACCGAAGCTCCGGGACCAGGATTGCGGTGAAGGGACCAAAGCACCTCAGACAAAATGTAACGTGGCGGCCAGCCAAAGAATGAGGCGTGATGTACCCTGAACAAGAGATGATTTAATGGCCGCTGGCCTAGCGCGAGAGCTCCGTCCCGCACCACTGCCAGCTTCGTCGTCTTCGTAACAATATGATTAATATATATAATAGGTGCAACGTTAAGAGATCGGAAGCGGGCGGAGTGGGTGAGAGAACAAACGAGGGTTAATGATATCCAAGAAGTGGCCTTGGGCAGGGCATATAATGCAAAGGCAAGATAACCGCTGGTCCTTAAGGGTAACGGAGTGGATTTATAAATAACAAAGATGCAAGTTAACAACACAATGATACAAAAGCCAGCAATCAGGTTTAAAAGACAAGAAATCAGCATTCATATGCGGAATCACATCGAATGAAAAACAGAAAACGGAAGAAAGTCAACTCTGGCCTTCAAAACATGTGTTCAAACACGTCTCAAAGTATTCATTAATACAGTGATACACTTGGTACATAATGGAGTGAGCAAAAAAGAAAAAAAAAGCAACATAAGACCAATACAGACTATGGATGGTCATCAAATCTGGCTTGATGACAAAACTGATGAGACTGCAAGCTCCATGAATTTTTCTAAGGAATGCTGCGCAGTTATAGATTTATCTAGGGCGTTCCATTCCCTTACTGCTCGGGGAAAGAAAGAAAAATAATGTGTTGTTAGCACAAAAGTATTCATTAATCGTAAAATCATGCTTGTGACGTGTCTCTAGAACGGTTAAAACTAATGTAAGTAGCAGGATCCATGTTGAATGCATTATGAGTTAACTGATATAAAAACTTCAGTCTATGAAGTGTTACGCGACTTGATGATGTGTCGAGGCCTGCGCGGGAAAGCAGCTCCGTGGGAGAGTCAGTGCGCCGGTATCTGTGGTAACGCGAACCGCTTTTCGTTGAACTGATTCGAGCATGTGTACATCTTTTTGCATATACAGAAACCAGACGACGTTTGCATATTTTAAGATTGGCATATTTGCATAAGCTAAGTTTGCATATTCTAAGGTGGGCAGATGAGATTAACAAATTTTCGGGAATACGGTGGCCGCAACTGGCGAAGCACAGGGTTAATTAGAGAGACATGGGAGAGGCCTTTGCCCTGCAGTGGGCGTAGTCAGGCTGATGATGATGATTATGATGATATAATATTAAACGTTAATATGACTGCTGCCTCAACCCCCCCCCCCCCCCCCCGCCTCCATTCAACATCACCGCACATCTTGTTCTTCACTTCCGGCCCTATTCTGCTGCTCTCTGGATATCGGACGGGGTGCTCTTGGCTCGTTTCCGCTTGCTGCGTTTCCGAGCGACCCTCAGGGGAGACTGCAGTTGCCACTTTTCCGCCGCGAAGTCGCGCATCGTGTTGGCCGCCTGCAGCTCCGTCGTCTCCGGCAGCGCCAACGCCATCACTCCGAAGAAGAGTAACAGCGCAGCCGCCACGGCGTACAGCAAGCCCTTCAGGTCCTCCGACTGAATCTGGTTGAGGAAGGGCGCTAAGACGGCGCCCATGCGTCCGCAGGTGTAGCTGAGGGCGAGCCCGGCTCCGCGAACCACCGTCGGGTACAGCTCGGCCGTCAGGGTGAACAGGGCGATGACACAGATGTCGAACACCACCATCCAGATCACGACGACGACCGCCAGGACGTAGCCGGGAGCGCGAAGCGTGTGCGCAGTGGCCAGTGCTCCGGCCAGGACGGCCAGGGCGATCATGCTGAGGGTGAGGGCCCTGCGCCGCCCGGCGTACGTAATGCAGAGCACGTTCACGATGATCCCGGGCACCTTGAGCAGGACCAGCGCGATCTGTGCCTCATGGTTGGAGCGCATAACTTGGCCCGTTAGGAGTTTGTAGTAGACGGCGAACGTGACGAACCAGCACCCGAAGGTGACCAAGGACCGCTGGCGTAGGGACTGGTTCCGCACAAGCTCGATCACGTGCACGTCTGCGAATATGAAGTGTTTGAAGGGTTGTTTTTGGGTCAGCAGAGAGCCCTCGAGGACCGCGAGGGTTCGAAACAGTCTACACGCCTTCGGTACACCGTACTCATGCTATCGTCTTAATACGTAACGTAGCGTCTAATTCATGCTCACACAATGAGCTGACTCGCAGATGACTGTCACAACCCAGCACAGATTGGCAAGTGGCTGATGCGTGAACGCCTGGCGTGTTATCGGTCCTATATTCTATTTTTCGGGATGAAATTGATTTCGCCTTGAAACTTGGCGCTGTGATTTGTAGGAATGCAATGCCATCGCAAAAATTAGACGGGATATTTAAATCCCGCCTCAGTGATATGACTCGATCGAGCTAATCCGTTAATGTCCATGTATGTGGAGTCGGTCACTCCCAAGTTTGCATCCATAGGACCCTGAGAGTCCTCACACCAGTCCTTCCGCAATGATGTAGCCGTTAAGGGATGCGCCACTGCCCTGCGAAGGCAGGCGCTCCTGTGGTGGGGCTTCTGTGGCCCAGGTTGTTCTGCCCGAGAAACCCCTCGCGATCAATCATTGATCTAACAGCTACCTGTCACAACTGTCAGTTTGGTCGCAATCCGGTGGGAGGCTGCGATGACGCCATAAGGCCATGTGACCTCGGTGGCCCACCTATGTTGCTTCTCCGGCGGAGCCACGCTATTTTTCGCTCACAACGCCGACAACGGATTTTCTCGATAACGGGGCATTTAGCGCTATCGCGTTGACATAACTGACTACCGTGCTTAGAAGGCAAAGGACGAGCACCTTGAGGCCCCGTGAAGGTGTCAGAGGTTCCGGTGTCTTGCTGGCGATCGTGCTGTCGTTTGAGCTCAGCCCTCAGCGCAGACAGGCGACGCTTGAAGTCGTCGGGGTCGGCGTTGTTGACGCGCGCCGCCCACGACAGCACCTTCTCTGCGCGTCGCGTGTTCGATACTGCGAAGAGCCAGCACGGCGATTCTTCCATCAGATAAACGCCCAGAACCAGGCCGCAAGTTGGCACCATGCACACGATCTGGACGGCCTTCCAGTCGGAGACCATGTCGTGCACGACAGCATGGTAGATGGAGGCCAGAAGCAAGCCGCCGGCTGAGGCGAAGCCGCAAAAAAGGGCCCGATGCGGCGTATCGGTCACCTCAAACAGCATCGTGGTGGACGTGATGAGGACGCTGGCGGCCGCGGCGGACAGGAGGGCGCGGAGAGCGGCGAAGGCGACTAAGGTCTTGGCGAAGGCCACTCCTATGCCGGCGAACATGAGCAGAAACACCCAGATGCACAGAACGGGTCGCCTTCCGATCCTGTCAGCCGCGATTCCTGCAAATGGTGTAGCAACCACTCCTCCAAACATGTAGGTAGCTATCAGGGCCGTCATGATCCAATGACGCTCACAGACTATGTTCCACTCCCGGATGATCGAGTTGACCGGCATTCCAGAGGCGGCATCTACCTCGAAGTCCCAACCGGCGTCGCAGGGAATCGTTCTCCGGTCTTCAACGCCGTCTTCTTCCTCGGAAGGGAGCGGCGGCTCGTACCGAAGACATTTGTGGCGCGTCACGCCGTCGGACTCGAGTGGCACGCTGGTGTTCCTCCATATCTCCGCGGACACGTGGGCGTACTCTGCTGGCGGCCGGCACCAGTGGTCCGCGGGAAGCGCCAGGCTGTTGACCGCCGCTGCGTGCAGCACGGTTGTGAATACGGCCAGCGTCGTGCAGAGCAGAACGAGCCTCTGGAACCAGCCGTGTCCGAAGATGAGGATGTGGTCCAGTGGCGACGTGAGCACGGTGGAGGTGGTTGCTGTAACGGGGGCGGTGACCATGGTGCCAACCTCCTGCGGAGCTTCGGGCACCTGCAGTGGCATCGGCGGAGGTGCGGAAGGTCGGCGGCCTGAGCGCCGACTTTTCTTCGTCGAGTGAGCTTCCCTTTCAACGTTGGCCATATCCGGTCGCAGGAGAGGCGGTGTTCGAATGTCTGGACGTCTCGGTCCGGTGAATAGGAACCGATTGCAATTATGGCGACGCCTCCGATGAGATCAGCCTTGCTCGTGAGCATGCGCAGCTCTTCGTTTCTTCTTTCTTCGCTCCAGGCTTTGGATGCGCGAAACTCGCGGAGACAGGCCATAGGTAAGCTGTCGATTTAAAAGCCTCAAAAGGCGGCTGAGAGAAAGGACAAGCACGAATGCTAGCTGAACACTGAAGTTTTATTCAGCGTCCATGATTCTTTGCTCCGGCCCGTGGGCTTCTGTCGCATCAGCTGAGCGAAACATATGACTCAGAAGTAGTCGAGGGTTTGGCAGAATACCGTCTGGCGAGGATAGAGCGTAATAGCAGAAAATAGGAGCACTCGCCAACAAAAAGAAAAAAAAGGAAAAAGAAATGATGTTTCGGGGCCCGTACTGGTCCCTTGCTCACAATAGCAGGGGATGGACGAAGGTGGTGACTTATGTACGGTGCAGGTGGCGTAATGAGCATCCATAAATATCAGGAAGATTACCCCGCTTTCGGTTCAAAACATGTGGTGTCGTTTGGATAGGAATTAATTCTAGAAGTAGGCGAGAAAAATCCTTCTGTCGCGATGACTGAGGCGTTGTCCGAATCGATGGTTTGGGATGCAACTTGATAGTGACCGAAGCGTGGCCTTGTGGTAGAGCATCCGCCTCGCATTCGGGAGGTGCTGGGTTCGATCCCCAGTGCCGCCGGGTACCCACCGGTTTCTTTAATGGGTACAAGATTTCCCCTGGCCTGGTGCTCGGCTCTTCTAGGATGAAATGCTTGGGAAAAGGGTCTTAGACTAAACAGTTGCCTTGACGGATGAGTGATAAGTTCCCCCGCCAAGCAACCATAAGTCCGCCTCGTGCGGCATAAGCCCAGTTTGTGGCCCTTTTTCCACACGACTCTCTGCCCACAGTGACGGGATTTGAAGGCGCAGGCTCCTTTCCCAAGCAATGTAGCCCTAAGAAGCCGAGCACCAGGCCGGGCCATAGCTTGTACCCATTTTGAGAAAACCGGTGGGTACCCGGCCGGTGGCGGGAGTCGAACCCACCACCTCCCGAAGCCGAGGTGGGCGCTCTGCCACGAGGCCACGGCTGCGGTCAAGGCATTTTCTTTCGTGTGACCTTTGGCGACGTCATTTTGATGTTGTTTCAAGCGCCTAACGAAATTTCCTGATTCGCCAATGTATGAAGCGTTGCAGTACTTGCAAGGAATTTTGTACACCACTCCGGGAAATCTACTTCGTTCAACCGGGTCTTTTACTCTGACAATTTTTCGCTTCAGTTTACTTGGTGGCACGTGGGCGATGTGGACATTGCAGTCCCTGAAGACCCTGGCTAAGGCCTCGCTGGCTCCTGGAGCGTAACGACACCGCATGTTTTGAACCGAACGCGGGGTAATCTTCCTGAGGTTTACGCATGCTCATTACACCACCTGCACCGTACATAAGTCGCCACCTTCGTCCATCC